>NW_015090888.1:396027-460647 GCF_001431845.1 Calidris pugnax
CCACGTGACCGGAGGGAAGGGAGTCTCTCGCAGTTGGAAGCGCTGGGGCCGTGGGCGGGAGGAGGGGGGAGAAGAGGCGGAGCCAAGCGAGGCGCGGGGAGCGGTGGGGAGGGGCGCGCGCGCGGCGCGGGCCGTTTAGGCGGGAGCTGGTGAGGGGAGGCCGCGCAGGGGCCTGGAGCGGCCTGGGCCTCGCCGCCTGGGTCCTGCGACCCCGGCCCTGCACCCTCTCTCACTCATCGCCGGTGGAGGCCTCTCCTGCCCGTCGTCAGGTGGCGGCAGTAGCTGCTGGTGGAGGCGGCCTGTTTTCCCCCCACCCCGAGTTGAAAGTCGTCAGGGGTTGAGGGTGGCTCTTCTGCGCTGGGTTTGGCCTCTGGCCTCCCCCCTTCTCCTGGCCCAAGATGCTGGTCGCCTGCGGCATGCAGCGGTGTCATCAGGAAGCGCTGAAGAAGAACCGGGTGGTGCTGGCGAAGCAGCTGGTTTTGAAGGAATTGATGGAACATATGATAGAGAAGGACATCATCACCCTGGAGATGATGGAAACGATACAGGTAGGCAGGTTACGCTCGGCTGCAGGGTTAGCGTTATTTCTAGTGAGGCTCAGTGTCATTCTTGGCGGTGGCAGCATGGTAGAACTCATCTGTGTGTTACCTGCATATTTTAATGTGATTATGCTTGTAGAACTCTCAAAACAATACAGGGTTTGCCTGCAGTATATAGGAGAAACCATAAGCTGCTTTTGGCTGTATAGATTTTCCCTGAGGTTTACTAAACCATTGGCTTGCGTGCTGGTATGTATTTGCAGCAGGCTGTGTTTCACGAGACAGGTGGTATCTTCCAATCCTTTGTTGTCATCTTGTGCCTCTCTTATTTTTTCCATTTGGAAAAGTAAGACTAATACCTATTCCCAAAAGAAAAGTAAGTAAAGGAATATATTATAAACTGGCTTGTTGTGGCACTTGTGCACCTTTCACTTGAAGAATTTGTATTTCATATGTGTTTTTGTTAATTAAGGGAATTACCTTAGATAATCCAAGACTCACTCTCGGATGACAAATGCTGTTCATGGGCTTTTGTTGGTTATCCTGAGCGATGAGTACTATGAAGAGAAGTCATTTGAAATAGCTTGGGACTGCTCCCAGAAGTATGGTTGTGCACTAAAGACTATGCAGGATGGAGGTACAGGTCTTCAAAGAGAAAGCAAACTGGAAAGGAAATCACATGACTGAAGGTGCACGTATGCATCTCAGGAGTCAGATAAGCAGCTGAGGGACTTTTTAGTCCCTTAGTAAGGTGGTGGTCCTATCACAAGAACAGATGCTGATAAATAGAATTATAAGCTATTTCCTGGGCACCAGTGCAGAAGATATGAACCTGAGACTGATAAAGGTTTTTGAAAGCAGTGAAGAAGTAACTTCCTGATGAATTTTGACTCATTGCATATCAAAGATAATGCAAAATACCGTGTGGGCCTTCCAAAGATACTTACACTAAGTTGTGGGAGTTGCAGGTAGTCTTACCTGAAATAGCTCCAATCCCTGGTGGAAGAGCACAAATATACAGGAAGACAGTGGAAGTCAGAGAATGCATCAAGAACTGATTGTACTCATTTTGGCTGGGATAGAGTTAATTTCTTCATAGTAGCTGCTATGATGCTGTGTTTTAGATTTGTGATTAAAACAATATTGATAACACAGAGATGTTGTAGTTATTGCTGAGCAGTGCTTATACAGTTGAGGCCTTTTCTGCTTCTCGCACTGCCCTGCCACTGTGTCAGCTGGAGTTACACAAGAAATTGGGGGACACACACACAGAGCCAGGACAGCTGACCCCAACTGACCAAAGAAATAGTCTGTACCTTATGGTGTTGTGCTCAGAAATAAAAGCTGGGGGAAGAAGAAGGAAGGAAGGGCGTTCTGAGTTACGGCATTTGTCTCGCCAAGTAACCGTTACGCGTGATGGAGCCCTGCTTTCCTGGAGGTGGCTGAACACCTGCCTGCTGATGGGAAGTGGTGAATTAATTCCTGGTTTTGCGTTGCTTGCATGCATGGCTCTTGTGTTACTTATTAAACTGTGTTTATCTCAACCCATGAGTTTTTTCACTTTTACCTTTTCAATTCTCTCGCTGGGAAAAGGAGTGACTGAGCAGCTGTGTGGTGCTTAGCAGCCCATGGGGGTTAAAAAAAAATGACACTGCTAAAGTATGGGTGGTTAGTAGGGGTGTTCATTTGCCAGCCTGCAGTTAGCACTGAAGGGGGAGGGAGAGAAGGGGAAGAAAAGGAGAGGAGGAAAAAGAAAGCATTCTCAAAGGTAGGATAATGCCAGAGATAATAATAGTCTTCTGGGGAAAATATTGCTGCAGTTAAGAAGTGTTAAACTGAGACAGAGGGGAAGAAGACTAAGAGAATCTTACTGTCCAGGTGTAACTGGGTGAAAGAAGATGCAAAAACGCTTACTAATTGATTATCATCAATTAGGTATTATGATGTTATGATGGTGTTATGATGGATAAGTCAGGTAAATAGTAATAGCTTAGTGGAAAAATTGTGCCTAACACAACATACGCACATAACCAAGAGCTTAAATGTATATAAATAGCAATAGCAGCCTGACCAAGATAACAGTGTGACTTGAGCTGCTGTGGCAGGGTACGTGCTGTAGATAAACAAAAAGTACCGTGCATTAGAAAAAGATTACTTGAGTCAAAACTAGTTTGTCTTACCTTTCATTTCTCTGTAGTAGCTCTGTGAATTTGTAATAGACATCAACTCCGGCTCAAATGCAAATAAAGGTCTTCCACCAGACCAGGTTGCTCAAAGCCCCATCCAGCCTGGCCTTGAACACTTCCAGGGATGGGGCAGCCACAGTTCTTCTGGGCAATCTGTTCCAGTGTCTCATCACCCTCACAGGAAAGAATTTCTTTCTAATAGCTAATCTAAATCTACCCTTTTCCAGTTTAAAACCATTACCTCTCATCCTATTGCTACAATCCTTGATAAAGAGTCCCTCCCCATCTCTCCTGTAGGCCCCCTTCAGGTACAGAAAGGCCACTTATAAGGTCACCCCAGAACCTTCTCTTCTCCAGGCTGAACAACCCCAGCTCTCTCAGCCTGTCCTCATAGGAGAGGTGCTCCAGCCCTCTGATCGTTTTCATGGCCCTCCGCTGGACCTGTTAATGCGGGAAGGAAATGGACTTGTTGGGAGGACTTCAGAGTTGGACACAGTACTCCAGGTGGGGTCTCACCAGAGCAGAGGAGCAGAATCACTTCCCTCGACCTGCTGGTTACGCTGCTTTTGATGCAGCCCAAGGTGTTGTTGGCTTTCTGGGCTGCCAGCGCACATTGCCAGCTCACATTGAGCTTCTCATCAACCAACACCCTCAAGTCCTTCTCAGGGCTGCTCTCAATCCATTCACCACCCAGCCTGTATTTTAACTTGGGGTTGCTGTGTCTCAGGTGCAGGACCTTGCACATGGCCTTGTTGAACTTCATGAGGTTCGCACACACCCACTTCTCAAGCCTGTCAAGGCCCCTCTGGATGTTTTAAATCATCTTAAAACCACAACAATTGTACTGGTCCTTTTGGCTGGATTTATACTAAACAGAATAATAAATAAATTGGTCCTGGAAATAGGGTACTTTACTGAAATAAATTTCCATAATCTAAGGAAGGTGAAATAAACCAAGGAGCTTATGGAGATGAAGGAAGACTGAATTTTCCTCAAGTGTGAGGTGCTACACCAGTACTGAAACTTTACTGCAAATAAGAAAAAAGTGTGGAGGGGAGGAAGTTGCAGGAAATGCCACTGAAGACAAAGGTGGTTGAGCTGGATGAATTGCTGATAATAAATATGAGGAGTAAGTAAAGAGTTTATAGGTGTACACTGGAGAAGAATTAATAAATAGGAGCATCTTCCTGTGATGTTTGAAATGAATGAGAATAGCAACTGACAGAAATGAATTTAAATTGGGCAATTCAGAAAGATACTAAACAATTTGAGGTTTTTTTATTATTTACACTTTAAAGAAAGAATAAAAAAAAATTGTGATTATTGTATAGTGAAGATGATATAAATATAATTATCTAGGTGAAGGCCCAGAAGAGAGGATTTTCAAACACAGAGCAAAAATGATAATGGCAATAAAGAGGGGCAGTGGAAACAGCCATTTTTAAGATGAAGTCCAAAATCCATTTCAATAATGCCTTCTTGTCAGAGCATCTAATGTTCTTTCAGAGCTCTGGGATGGACCTTCAAAATTGCAGGTATGACAGCAAGAGCTTTCTCTTGCTTTTTAAACAAGTTGAATACTCTACTGTAATTGAAGACTACGAGATCATGTAGATACAGAGATTTAAATACTCTGGGTCTACCTATAGAGAGTAACGAAGGGAACACTGGCTTTGACAAAGTGGCAGAAATTTGATTAGGATGTTTTTCAAGTATATCTGTTCTCTCAGCAGATTCTGTGTGTCTATTCAGGCTCAATAAGAAGACTAATACTATGGATTTTGACAGGAATTCAGAGCAACCAGTTCCTGGTATGCAGATTATCAAACTCATCTGTGAGGGTACCAAAATAAATTAAGGTTGTATTAGAAAATAAAATGAGTCTGTCTTATGAAATTTTTTACTTCTGAATGTTTGCTGAACATTAGTATAGCTTAAATGTAGTGTTGATGTGGAAGTTACATGATGAGGTACAGCACTTTGGGTATTTATGGAAGTGTTCAGGAAGAAGTCTGTCAAAAGCTGACTACTGTATATACAAAGTGCAGAATATGAACATTATGTAAATTTCTCAACTTCTCAATGAAAGTTAAGATCCAATTGCTGAGATCAGCTTGTGTTCTTAATTATGATCTATGGCATAGAGTCATAGACTATGAAGAAATATAAAATGAAGAACATTAATGATCCTAAGCTTGTCATAAACAGCTGCAGGAAGAACAATAAGTACTATAAAATATCAGCTGTCACTTTATTAGGTAAAATAAAATTCAGTGGGCTTACAGCAGGATACAAGTATATGGAGCTGGTTATCTTCAGTTTTCATACTTCTGGAAAGGCACAGGTGGGATGACTGTATTCATTTTTAGTCAACTGTGCTCTGAAAGTTGAGGTTCCTGTGGAAATAGGAAAGGGTACTTGCATTGTCAAGAGAAAGAGGTCACTTTTGAGGAAGCTGAAAGACTGACTTGTTTACTGTAGCAAATAGAGACCAAGTTATAGAAAGAAGTTTGATAAACAAAGGAAAGGAGAGGAGAACACTAAAGTCAAGGGACCTTGTTGATACAAAAATAAAAGCTGTTAGTCAGTCATGAATGAACATAGCTTTGAAACTTCAGAATAGGTTCATAAGCATTGGATCAACAAGATTTTGTAGTATTCTTTCAGACAATGTGATGGGGGAAAAAGCCACACTGTTTTTAACACCAAGCTTGATAAATTTTATGAAAGAAAGCAGAGGATTTACACGTGTGACTTGAGGCTTTTTTTCTGATTTTTCTGTGATGCAAATGAAGTGTTAAGCCTTGATTATGTGTAACTCGTCAACCATTTCTTACCATCCACCAAAAGAAGATATCCTGGATCTATAAGGTAATTGAAAACATATAGGATGAATTCCATAAAATTGATAAAATTTATTTTGGATACACAATATTTTAGTATGTGATGGTTTTGTGTGTTTTAGATCTCACAGAGAAAGCTATTGTATAAATTATAGTTTGTTGGCAAATGTTCAGTTAGAACTTCCTGAGAGTGTCTTACAGATGCATACATTTCATTTTTGGTAGTAGTATGTGAGAAAAAGCAACAATGTATTGCTGTGGTCTATAAGTTGCAGTCTGTACTTATGTAGTATCTTTGGGAATTGATTGCATAAAATAAATATTTTGTAGCGCTTTCTGGGGGATACGCGTATTGGTGCATGAGGCCATAAAGCATTGGGTATTAGTGGAAACATGTTTGGGACTTTGTGTATTCAATGAAGAGAAATAGATACTATTCCAACAGTGACTGGAAGTAGAAGTTTAGAGAGAAGACTATTACTGTGTGTGGTGTAAGTTAGAAGGGAAGAATATCTCTGGGTGTGGTAAGATATGAATTGTTGGCTTGCTGGAGTGTTGTGCACTGTTCCTTTTGGGACAGAGGAGTGGGAGGGAAATCAACTAGGAAAGGCTCTAAAAATGGATCTAGCACAGCTAAGCAGAGTGATGAAACATTTACAGGGAGTAAAAGAAATGGTTGTTCTGAAGATTCATTGAAAATGAATTGTGTTGGGGTGTTATTTGAGTGTGGATTTTGTTTTCTCTATGGATCTAGGCCAAGTGTGGGAGCTTCAGCCAAAACGTGGAATTCCTCAATTTGCTGCCTAAGAGGGGCCCTAACGCCTTCTCAGCCTTCTGTGAAGCTCTACGAGAAACCAAACAGGAACATCTGGAGGCACTGATCTTGAAGACAGCATCCAACCTGAGCCATGGGATTGCAAGGGTACAACAGTTTTTAAAAAAGATAAAATGGGTGGATTGCATTTCAGATTGGGTTTGGGCACAAAGAGATCTTTTTCAAATGGGAAAAAAAATCGTTTCTGAGGGACAGGATGGTTTTTCATTGTGAATTGAAACTTGTAGTAGCCTTAGTAAAAACAGAGGAGAAGGAAGTTGGGAAGAAGAGGATTTTCACACATAATCACGGGATGGATGGAAGGGACCTCTGAAGGTCATCTGGTAAAACCCCCCTGCTCAAGCATGGTCACCTTGAGCAGGTTGCCCAGGGCTCTGTCTTTTGAATGTCTCCAAGGATTGAGACTCCACAACCTGTCTGGGCAACCTCCTCCAGTGCTCAGTCACTCTCACAGTAAAAAAAGTGTTTCCTCATGTTCAGAGGAAACATCCTGTGTTCCAATTTGTGCCCACTGTTTCTTGTCCTGTCATTGGGCACCACTGAAAAGAGTGTGGCTCCATCCTCTTTACACCATCCATTCAGGTTTTTATATGCATTTATAAGATTGCTTTGAGCCTTCTGCAGGCTGAACGGTCCTATCTGCCTCAACCTTTCCTCAAAGGAGAGATGCTCTAGTCCCTTGATCATCTCTGTGGCCTTCTGCTGAGCTTTTTCCAATATGCCTGTATCTCCCTTGGACAGAGGAGCCTAGGACTGGACACAGGACTCTGGGTGCAACTTTGCCAGAACTGAGTAGAGGGGAAGGTTCACTTCCCTTGATGTGATTTGCTGGCGACGTTGCTCCTAACGCAGCCAAGGATACCATTACCCTTCTTTGTGGCAAGGGCACACTGCTGGCTCCTGTTCAACTTGGTGTCCACCAGGACCCCCAGGTCCTTTTCTGCTAAGTTGCTTCTCAGCTGGTGGTCCCCAGCATATATTGATGCATGGGGTTGTCCCTCCCCAAGATCAGGACTCTGCGCCACTCTTTGTTGAATTGCACAAGGTTCCTGGATGTTCTTACATCCAGAATATTCTTAGTTGATGTGTCATCAAGAACCCCAAAGCTGCAAAGGAAATATTTTCTCTGAAATCTTAGCATTTAGTTTTCAATATGATTTTCTGAAGCAGAAAGCTACTAAAAGCTGGTCTTGTCTGTTTAGGAGAGATGGAGTTTATTTTGTCATTTTTATTTTCCCCTTTTTCACTATCTGCAGTTGTTAGCATTGGACTAAAGGAAGAATTTAGTAAATATTCAGTATTGTCAGTGACATTGACAACAATGGAAACTCTCAATAAACATATTTTATACAAAAAAGGAGGAAGAAAGACTGAGTATTTTTGAGGAGAGATGTTCCCTTATTAATATGTGGGATTTATTAGACTATCCTTTCTAGGTTTTGTTTTCAATTGTGCTTTACTATACAAACAATGAAGTCTTGAAAGCAAACAAAAAGATAGTAATCACTAGACAGATCAATTTTTGGCAAAACCAAGGAGGATATGATGATCTCAGTGTAAGGTTTCCAACCTGGGGATTTGAGTAGAAGTGCAGAGATGAAAAAAGACGGGAGGGAATTTTGCATGGACAGAAGATGCTGGTGTTGTCTTGTCATGATGTTTCATTTGAATGTGAACAATGATATTACTTTTTAAGACATATATGTGTGTATATAAATACATGTATTTTCGTTCCATGATACCTACGGGCTTGTATTTTAGAGAGAAAAAAGAGCTGGATTATGCTACTCTTTCATGGATTTATTGGATCTCTTGTAGCTTGAACACTGTTGTGGATCAAATCTTCCGTTCCCTGTCAGTGAGTCGTGTAATTCCAAGAGACCGCGCTGGATTGGTGAGTCGTACTTGACACCATAAATACTTGACTGGCTATCTGGTTAGTTGCTTCTAATTTCATAACACTCTCTTAATTCTAGAAATAATCTTGCTGCCACTTTGCTCGTCCCAGTAATACAAACTTGACAGTGAATGACTATATTATGATCATGTGCAGAAAATGGAAGGGCCGCAGGGCTAGAAAATGAAAATGAAATAGCACATAGGAGGAGAGAAACCAATCAATTTCTAGCCAATTTCATTTATCCTTAGAAATGTTGTTGCTAAACAGTACATGTCAGTAAAATTTTAAATTTTTCAAAAACTTTCTTCTTTATTTAAGATTTGCAATACAGTTTAATTGAACTAGAGCTGTGAAAATATACTGATTTTGGGCAGTATTCCTGAACTTAGACTTCCTTCTTGGTAAATAAGTTTAAGTGCAAGACCTTATATATGTTACATGAGCTCAACATAAATGTCTGTAGCTTCTCTAAAGTGCAGTGAATCAGCTTTTATCTAGCAAGCATTTGTGACTTAGGTCAGGGAAGTAGTTGTTGGAATGAATCTTCTTGCTAGTTTTTATGTTGCCTCTGGGAATGCCTCGTGTCCCCTAACCACAGCTTTAATTGTGTGCTGGTTACTAGAAGCTCTCTCTGATGTTAGAGAACAAGTGTCTAGATTTTGAAGGCTTTTTTCTATTCAGGTGCAGAGGATTTAGAGTTGGGGTTTTTTGAATTTTTACAGCGTATGTGCTTCCATTCAGGAGAGCTATGTCTCAAAAGGCTGAAAAAGGATTTCAAAGGAGATGATGAATGTCATTACCTCCCTTTCTTCAGGACAGGGGAGTGAGTGTTTGTTTGCAAATGGCAAATAATTTAGATTATCATTCCCCTCATCTGCGATTACATGAAGGAAAGGGTTGTTCAGAGGCAGATAAATAAAAAAGGACATTGCATTTTATGAAAGCTAGAAAGGTCTAGTTTGATCACTCATGCATGTGTTCAGCAAAAAATAAGTAATTGTATCCAGTGAGCATGGGAGGCCTTTCATGAAAGGAAAAGCAAGCACTATTCTATTTGAACATTCCTAGCAGTGGTGTTTTGTAAACCTAACTGAAAGGAATAGCATATTGTATAAAATGACAGAAAGTACATGGATCTAATTTTAGATGAGAATTTTTCATACTCTGTAGATACAACCAAACTTACTAGGCCTTAGATAAGACTAACCCGCATGCAAGAAAAAAAAATTGCCAATTAAAACTATAAACAAAAATAAGTATGCCATTCCAGTACTTTTGGTGTTTCTGCTGTTTCATTGTGTATGTGTAGTGAGGCTCTGTAGTTAGAATTTTTGATTGTTATTGATATGTTTGTTTTGCACAGAACCAATTGAACATTCCTTGGATAATGGAGATGGTCCCCCAGTTCCTCCAGTGAAGTACTGCACTCCTGAATTTTATCATAACCATCAGCACTTGGTAAGTAATTGACAGAAAACGGCCTTAAGACGTGAAAGATGTGTGGTGTTTGGATGTGTCAACTGAACATGTGTTACAAAAACTGAGTTGAAACACCTGCTTCGTTGAGATGCAGATCAGTGCTGTGCTATTTGTGTAACCGACATGTTACCAGTCGTATCCAATTCGATGTAGTTCTCATTTATGTGTGTCAAGAAATTCTGAGAAGTTCTGTAACTCTATACAAATCTCTGCCTCTGGTATTCGCTCATGAAGAGCTACATGAAATGCCTTCTGTTCTGTTGATAGGTGTAAGCTGTCAATATTATTGCCTCATATTTATTTGCCTGCATCCTCATCTCCTTCTCTGTGATGACACACCCTGCAAACGACTGTAAAATATGAGAACTGTGTTTCGACTGATAGTCACAGTCTTGGCTGTCATAATTGCCAACTGTTCCCAGAAGAGTCTCTCCTTAGTCTCAAGAACCAGATTAGGATTCTGTGCTGGGTTGTACCCAACCTGAGTTTTTAATTTCCTGCAGCATTTGAGGTTATGTAGATAGTTTAATTGCTTTGCAAACAGAATAAACAAAAAGTATAGGTTGGGGTAGGGTGGGCTTAAGGAAAAAAAAATATTTTGTATTATGGAGCAGATGCTTTATTAGGGTTACACAATGTGCTAACAATTAACGTTTCTGTCACAAGCTCTGTGTACAGCAAAACAGATTTACATTTTTTTAGCTGTGTATTGGGGAGACCTAATTAGGCAGCATCAGTATGATCTGTCTTTGGCTCCTTTTACATCTGTGCCTGAATACTCCCTACTTGATACGTTCCTTTGGTATTAAATTTAATTTCCAATTTACAGGAGTGCTAGGAACTGATTTACTATTGATTTGTTGTTGTTAGAGAGGGAGGGGCAGAGAGGGAACTTAATTTGAAGACACCCCTCTTAAATCAGTTCTTCCCTTGTTAACCTTTTTTTGGCAGCCATGTAACTTTCAGGATCAGTCACTGACAGTCCCTTGCTGTTACCATTGTGCTCATGGTATTTTACATCTGTCACGGCTACCTACAGCAATTAAGAAATATTAGTTAAATTTTACATAGTCTTGTGTTAAGGGCTTTGATGGGGATGGTGGACATATATGGGGCTGGGGTGAGGGTGAGGAAAGGGGAAAAAGTTAGCAAGACCTAGTTCACAGCTTGAAATGTATAAGCTGTGTTTCTTCTAAAACAAGAAATAGGGCAAGCTAGTATAACACGTTAATAATAATGTTGTAGGATCATCAATTGTGGGGACTTGCAAATGCAGTTGTCTTTGAGACCCTTTGCAATGCAAACATTTGTTTTATTTATTTAAAAAAATCAACAAACCAAAGCAACAAAAAACTTGAAAAAATTGACCTACTGTTTTTGTGCGTTCTCACTCAAGAAATTCTGGTATGTGGGGATTGCTGTTTAACACTCCATTATGTCCTTCTGTAGTCTGAATTTACCAATTTTAAATCTTCTTCTCAGGCATATAAACTGGTATCAGAGCCCCGAGGTTTAGCACTTATTCTCAGCAACGTCCATTTCAGCAGTGAGAAGGATTTGGACTATCGCGCAGGGGGAGATGTGGACTGTGCTTCCCTGGAGACACTTTTCAAGCATCTTGGGTATCAAGTGAATGTCTTTCATGATCAAACTGCACAGGTAAGGTGGATCCCAGTACTTCACAACCAGTATGGATGATAGTTTGTAACTGTTACATGAACATCTTAAGGGGTTTCATTTGGTATAACTAAGCTTGGAAAGGAAATTATGCATTGTCACTTATGAATAGAAAATAAGGCTAAATGAGGTGATGTCTGCTGACAAATACGAAGAAGCTTGGAAGGTCGTGGGCTTAATGGAAAGTAGGATTACAAAGGATCAGAAGAGGTACTACTCTAGTCTGACTCCTTGTAGTGCAAGGCGCAAGAATTTCTAGTCCACACCTGGCATGTGTGCTAAAACCACAAATGAATAAAGTCTTTTACTCTAGATTAACTTTTAGTTTAGCAGAATACTGGAAAAGTCTAACTTTGCAAATATTTGACCTAATCTTTGCAAGCGTAAGTGGTGTGTTCCTGATGTGCTTGGAGTCAAATGCCATCCTATTTCTCAGTCTTCCAGTATCTATGCAGTTAAGTTCCACTCCTTCAGTCTTTGCTTTGCCAGAGAAGTAGTTATACTTCACTTAGAAAAATTGGTAACGTTCCATAGCTGACTGAATCAAGCCACTCTTTCCCTAGGAATGCAATTGCTGCCCTCTCCAGCCTCACTTGTTCTTACTCCTTTTAAGTCCCTATGAAACCAAGTGTTACAGAACACGTTAAAGAGTGTTTTATTCAAGAAGGTAGCTTTTGCAATACTATAATAAGACCTTTGCACCTGCCATGTTGTCAGAGTTCCTAAAGTTTTCCACTGCAAATTGTTGTGTTTTGATCACTAGCGTTTGAATGCCTGAAGTACCAGAGCATGTATCTGTTTAGTTGCACCAATGTCCCACCTGGACTCAAGTGTCAGTGTAAAACCTCTGTAACAGTTTATTTCTCCTGTGTTGAATCCATATATATCAACTCAGATGCTTGCTGCATCCCCCCATTGGCCAGTGTAGAAATGTAGATGTCCTAGGTGATTCCTGCTTCACCATCTTATACTTAGGACTGAATATTGTATAAAAGAAGGTTTTGCTGTTTCTTTAAATGGAACACGTCTTTTGTCCTGTAAATTTTTTGTAAATAGGATTGATGTCAATTAGGTTGACAGTTGGACAGGTCCCTTCCAACCTAGAAGATTCTGTGATTCTGCGATTTCATAACAGTCTTAGGACTGAATATTGAAGAATAAAGAAGGTTTTGCTGGTTCTTTAAATGGAACACATCTTTTGTCCCTTTAAATTTTTTGTAAATAGGATTGATTTCATAACAGGAGGACCGTTTTTGTTTTTCCTGTACGTTGACCCACTTTTCATAACAGGAGGACCATTTTTGTTTTTCCTGTACGTTGACCCACTTTCCCTGTGCAAGCCTGGAAAGCATTCTTTTTCTCTCTTCCAGGAGATGCAGAATGCATTGGAGAGATTCTCTAAGCTGCCGGATCATCGGGCTGTGGATTCCTGTATTGTAGCTCTGCTTTCCCATGGTGTGGAGGGTGGGGTTTATGGCAGCGATGGCAAACTGCTACAGGTATATTCCTGTGACCTGATGTGGTGTTCTAGGTTATATCTTGGAAAGTAACAGTGGAAAGATGAAAAAAGTGGAGGGGGGGGAAAAAGTGAGAGAGAAGGTGAAGTGATGAGAGATTGAGGATTTACATTTTCTAAAAAGGAAAAAATAAGGGCTTGTGGGAAGAAAAGGGAAAGGGTCTGTCTGAGAGGTCTGTAAGATAAAAAGTAGCATAGAAATAGGGCAGGTAGGAGAAGTTATTTCATCTTCTCTTTCTGTACAAGTACTAGGTAGAGTGGATAAACTCAAACTAGTAGGAGGAGATTAGGAGGGGGTTTTGGAGATTAGGGGGGGGTTCTTTACTGTGAGGGTAGTGGAGCACTGGAACAGGTTGCCCAGGGAGGTGGTTGAGGCCCCTTCCCTGGAGATATTCAAGGAGAGGCTCGACGAGGCCCTGGGCAACCTGGTCTAGTTGGGGGTGTCCCTGCTGACTGCGGGGAGGTCGGACTAGATGACCCTTGGAGGTCCCTTCTGGCCTGGGCCATGATTCTATGAGGTGGGGGAGAAGCGAGGGAAGGGATGTGTTTGTCACACAGTAAGTTTAGAGATAAAGGAGAAAATACTAAGACTGGCAAGGTAATAACCAAAATACAGGGAAGCAAGGTGAGACTCTGGCTCGCAGGAGGCTGCTGTAAAATATATTTATGTTCTTTCTTCTCTCAGTTGCAGGAGGCTTTCCGGCTCTTTGATAACGCAAACTGTCCAAATCTCCAGAACAAGCCCAAAATGTTCTTTATTCAGGCCTGCCGGGGAGGTGAGTGCCCAAATACTAAAAAGACATGTATTTGGCATGCCATTAAGGCTCATTTTACACACATACACACCCTCACATTCAACTTGCTGTCAACTCTCCTCTTTGCTTCTCTCAGGTGTAAGTGGGACCCATATTCACCTCCCTCTGCCCTGCTGCTGCCACTGCATCTGTTGCTCTGTAAGTGTACTTTGCTCTGCATGAGGTGTGTGCATTGACTTGCAGACCCCAGAGCACCTTAGTGGTATAAAGCTCTATCAAATCCCACTCACATACTGAGCCCTTCTCTCGCCGTGCCTGCAGTAGGGGGAGTGGGGCCTCTGGTGCATCAAATTGCAGCACAGCATGGAGTGGTTCACTAGCACTGGAGTCTTGTCTGAGGTCTTGTCTTTTTCTTGACCCTGGAGGTGTTGTGTCTCTTGTGTTGCTGTCTCTTGAGCCATCAAAGTTGGCTCCAAGTCTTCTTTTCTTTTTATTTTTTTCCTTTTACCCTGTCCTGCTTTCAAACTCCAAGTGACCTTTCCTTGCACCCTTTTCCACATAATACTGTAATAACAGAATTCTTTTCTGGATTCTTATAGATTGGTTCTTTTCCCACACTCTCCATTCCATTTTTTTTTCCAATTCTTCTATTCGTTTTCCTTCCTTATGTAAATAAACACATGTTTGTAACTAACTACCTTTCAGATCTGCTAATGACCACATTTTTCCCTAAAGTGTTTGGACTTTGAGATCGCTGTGAAACTGCAGATACTTCAAAGAAAAGTTCTATCTTAGAAAGCTTTGTTTTTTCCCTTGTGATAGAGAAATCTTTCTACCATTTCTAGAGAAATGCTTCTCTGCCTTCTTCCCCCTTGTTCCTTGCAATTGTCTCCCTTCTTTTTCATTTTAAACTGAGTGTTATAGTTTGTTCTCTAGCCAAGAGAGTGTTTCACCTGTTACCTGGTCATGTTTAATCCCAATGCAGAGAAAAACCTAAAGTCTACATGAAGTATTTTGGGTATCAAAAATATTTGATTCTTCTAAGCATTTGGAAATACTGCAATGTGCATGTTTACAATATGAATTAAATGTGATTGCTCTCCTTTATGTTACGGAACCTTTAGATACTCTTGAACAAATGTCAATATGCAGACTCACAATAGTGTAGAAATAAATTTAATAAGCCAGAATTGGCAGTTGACATAATTAGGTAATTAGATTTATTTGACTGCAGTGTTACCACAATGGGTCTGTTGACATCAGCAAATCAGGCTTGGCCTTCCAATTCCCAAAAAGGTTTCAGTTAAGAAAGCTATGCAAAATGCTGCAGAACTGGGATACTGCAATAGGCAAAGGATTGAGACTTGAGCAACTGAAAGGGAAAAATATTTCTTTAATTAAAAAAAAAAAAAGCACAAACCTGCCTTTTTTAACCTCTATTTTAAACCTTTATTAATAGTTGGAGGGGAAAGCTAGTTACAAAGTAATTGAGCTGTCAACAAAAACATGTGCCTTTTCATGTTAGCTTTCAAAGGTCTAGCCAATACATTATTATTTTTTTTAAGCAGCATTTAAAGGACTATAAATAGCATAGACAATTTTAGTTTAGTAGTCAATCTCTCTATGGCATACAAGTCAGCTGGAACCAGTTGAAACAAAATAAGAAATGTATAGGTTACTCTTTTCCCTAAGTTTATGTAATAAGCCTTATTTATCTTCTATTAATGGCACATAAAAAATATAAAGAAGAGTTGGTACAGTATACTTAATTCCAAAGAACCTTTGGAAGGAGTCTGCTACAGAATTTAAGTAGTCCACCTACAGCCATGGATCAAAACCCAGAGGGAACAGAAACCAACAGCAGAAGACAAATAGTCAGATTTCACTGTGACATGAGGCTTTGAAGCTGTTTAACGTCTATATTTAATACAGTAGTTGATCCAGAAAAGTGAAGAGCTGTGGTAAATAATGACAAATAAGTAGTTGACAGTTATTTAATTAATTGGAAAAATGGCCATCTGGGACCTTCAGTAAAATTTAAACAAAATAGATCAAATTGGGTGGCAGTTATTGGTGATATAAATTAGAGGTTAAGTATATGGAGGAATTACTTGATAGGCTTAGTGCTGTACACTTTTTAGTTATTTTGCTAAGTTGAATAGAATGGTGTTTGAAGACAAAGGCATGAGGAAGATATCTAATTCTGAAGCTTCAGTTAACAAGGTTTTGACTTTATACATTATGGGGTGACGACAGTGTGAATAATATAACTTGACTGTAAAATGACCTGAGTCTTATCTGAAATAGCATACACTGTGAACTGAACCATACTTTAAACTTTTAAGATACAGAACTAAAAGGTTTCAGAGAAGTGTGATAAAAGGCATGAAAAAAATGTGGTTAAAATGGGAAAATTTGCATTGCTACCTTAAAGAGATAGTGAAGGAACTTGATGGAAGTACTCATTAAATTTTGAGCTATGGAGCCTTAATTATAGGCTATATCTAGCCATCAGACAATCACACCCTTCCCACTGCTGCTTCTATTTTGGAGGAAAAGAGTAACATTGCTGACTTATGAACTGAGCATTTCCTGTGCATAATTACGAGATGCCACCAGTGCCACTCCCTGTAGAAGGGTTAGAAAATCCAAATGCATTTCTTAGGCACAACCTGGCAACAAAAACGTAGAGCCATTGTCATAGGAAGGCCTCTGAAGAGGACACATACACCTCCTAAGACTAGAATCTAACCCACGCTGTTAGGAAGTAAGTAGAATAGTAGATTCTCATAACAAAGGAAAAAAAAAAGGGCAAAATTATATAGAAAACCTGTAAACTGTAGTTTTATTTTTCTTACAACATAGTTGGACTATAAAAGTTATTGCCACTGAGCAGTTAGTCTAGGTTAAAAATGGAAACTCTGCATAATGTAAACAAACCATTGGGAATATCTACATTTGTCATCCTACGTACTAATGAATCCTGGAAAGGACATTAAATGTTCTCCAGTTTTTAAACTAATCTCCATGTACTGGAGTTCTCTCTCTTATGTTTGGGGTCAAAGTATTTTGCATTTACCTATTGCATAATTTATGCCTTTGAAACAAGTAATACTATAGCCAGGATTTAGAACAAGGTGAGATATTTGGTCCATGTTTTCTTGGTGTCTTGGAGGTAGACCTTAACAACTCAAATTATAACTCTCATTTGAGTTCTACAATAAGTAGGTAGTTAGCATTGCAGAAAAGACTAAACATTTTTGAACACTTCTAAGGTAGGTAAAAGTGGAACATAGTAACTTTGGGGCTAGGCATCAAATCCATCCATGCATGGTGAAGAACTATCAGAAACTTCTTTGCTTTCTGGTTATCCCATGATCTGTATAGGAAAGGAAAGGGCTGGGGGAAATACAACTCAGCATGCAGAGTAACAGTCCTGTTAGGCTGAAGAGGTTCAGCACTTACCTGCATTCGTTTGTGCAGAAAAACATTCAGATGAGTTTTAAAAACAGCTGAAAAAGCTTAAATTTCATGCAAAAGCTTTCAGCTTGAGGGTAGTTCTGTCATTACTGACAAGACCCCAAAACTAAGGAAGTACAGAAAAACTACATCCAGTAATTCAGGCTAATTTCTTATTATTTTTTTTTTCCTTTTCTGCCCATCCCTCTCCTTGTTTATTGCCCCCCCATCCCTTAGATGAGACGGACCGGGGAGTGGACCAAAGAGATGGGAAAGAACGGTCAGATTCCCCAGGCTGTGAGGAAAGTGATGCAAACAAGGAAGAAAATCTCAAGCTGCGCCTGCCTACCTGTTCCGATATGATCTGTGGATACGCTTGTCTGAAAGGTACTGGGGAGAAGCCCTCATTATTAGGGCATAAGGAGTTTTTTATGTGTCTGTGTTCCCAGAATCATCATCCTACTCGCTTTCTTCTCAGGCACTGCGGCCATGCGAAACACCAAACGTGGATCCTGGTATATTGAGGCTCTCACCTCTGTGTTTGCAGAGGACGCCCGAGACACTCATGTGGCTGACATGTTGGTGAAGGTGAGCTGGAGTGTCTGTCTTCTCCATCACTCACTCAGTTTCTGAAGAGCCTTTCAGTGCTAGTATTAATCTGCTGTTAAAGTAATTGTTCTTGTCTTGTTTATAGCAAAATTTGACTTCTTTTCCCATTTAAATACATATATATATATCATAGAATTATAGAATTGTCTAGGTTGAAAGGGACCTTTCAGATCATCAAGGCCAACCATCAACCTAACACTGACAAAACCCGTCAACTAAATCATGTTGCAAAGCACTATTTCTACCTGTCTTTTGAATACCTCCAGGGATGATGACTCCACCACTTCCCTGGGCAGCCTGTTCCAATGCTTGATAACCCTTTCATTGTAAAAAATGTTCCTAAGAGGTAATCTAATACTCCTCTGGCACAACTTGAGGCCATTCCCTCTTGTCCAATCGCTTGTTACTTGGGAGAAAAAAACAACGCCCACCTCTCTACACCCTCCTTTCAGGTAGTTGTAGAGAGTGATAAGGTCTCCCCTCAGCCTCCTTTTCTCCAGGCTGAACAACCCCAATTCCCTCAGCCACTCCTCATAAGATTTGTTCTCCAGACCCCTCACCAGCTTCGTTGTCCTTCTCTGGACCCACTCCAGCACCTCAATGTCTTTTTTTGTGGTAAAGTGCCCAAAATTGGACACAGTACTCGAGGTGGGGCCTCACCAGTGCCTAGTACAGGGGGTGATCGCTTCCCTAGTTCTACTTACCACACTGTTCCTGATACAGGCCAGGATGCTGTTGGCTTTCTTGGCCACCTGGGCACACTGCTGGCTCATGTTCAGCCTGCTGTCAACCAACACCCCCAGGTCCTTTTCCACCTGGCAGCTCTACAGCCACTCTGCCCCAAGCCTGTGGCACTGCATGGGGTTGTTGTGACCCAAGTGCAGGACCTGGCACTTGGCCTCGTTGAACCTCATCCCATTGGCCTCAGCCCATTCATCCAGCATGTCCAGATCCTTCTGTAGAGCCTTCCTACCCTTTGAGAAGGTCGACAGTCCCACCCAATTGGGTGTCGCCTGCAAACCTACTGAGAGTGCACTCGATCCCCTTGTCCAGATCATTGATAAAGATCAAAAATCAATATCATTGATAAAGATTGTTGTGAATATAGATATTTATATACAGTTCCACAGCAGTTTAACCAAACTAAAAATGCTGTTTCTTTTACTCTTCCACTTTGCTGGTGTAGATATGTTGTGAATTTATGAGAAGAATTAATCTGGCTTGCCAGGAATTACTTCTCTTGAGTAGAAATAGGGGCTTTTTTCAGGTGGTTTAATTCACTGAACAGGTTTAACACATAGTTGCACAAATACTTGAATTCACATAAGGTAAAGATTAAGAAAATGAGGGAAGAGGGCATGAAGATAGAGGGTGATCATGACAACTTGAGAGGCTTGGAACTACACCCTAGTTCTTTATCTTCTTGTAATTTAGAAAGACAATACGTAAGATACTACTTGGTAAGTTAAAGAGAATAATCTATGAGTACAGAAAGCAATGATGTTTTTCTTACTTCTGTCTTCTTAATCCTTCCAGTCACTTTATTTTTTTTTTAATCCCACATCTAGGTGAATAGGCAAATCAAGCAACGAGAAGGCTATGCCCCAGGCACAGAATTTCACCGCTGCAAGGAAATGTCAGAATATTGTAGCACTCTCTGTCGGGACCTTTACCTGTTTCCTGGCTATCTGCCAGGAAAATAACCCTGCCAGCTATTTTGGAAGAGACATACTGCCAAAGCTGAACTCTGAGTATGGATGTCTGTGTTTTCATTCCTGTGGGCTGGGATATCAGATGTGCAAACAAGGAATGCTTGTTTATATCTGGCCAGTCCAATTCTTGATGTCTTTTTTTTAAAACGCTCTGGCAACTTTCTTTGTAACCTGATTCAGTTCAGGCTTTAACATTCTAATATCCTGACTTGCTCCATATGTATAGAAATTGGTGGAAAAAGCATCAGCACTGGGATGGGGAGGAAGTGGGAACATCCTTTGGAAGGAAACATAACGATGTTTGCAAGCGAAGAAACAGACTATTCGTACAATCTTTTTAAAAGTCGAGCCTTTCTGAAAGGAAGATTATTCATAAAATGCTGTTTATCGTGAATTTTAAAAAATTTTAAATGCTTTCTACTTGATTCTTCATGTAGGACGGTCAGCTCCTGTGTATATTAGAAAAGGGCTCCCCTGTGAAGGAGAATCCTTCCTGTCTCTAAAAAGGAAGGTTGATGTTTTCAGTGCTTGACACTTTTCTATACATCTTGATCACTTAAAAGTCTATTTTTGCACATTCCTTCAGTAGCCAAGTGGTTAAGAGACATCCCAGGTTATCAATAAAAGAGGATACAGGATTTTTATACAGACAAATAAGCCTCCATAAACTGCCCCAGAAAAGGTTTTGAATCTAGAAGTTCTAGATTGGCTCCCCTTAGTCGCAAGAGTGAACTGCATGGAGGAGGAATTCCTCCTGTTGAGGAATTTGTTTGCCATAGTGCCTGTGTGTCACAACAGGCATAGCATTAAATTAACCAGCTTCTCAGGAGTCTATAAATTGCACTGTACCAGTGGATCCGTGAAACCCTACAGCCTTGTACAGAAGGATCTTTTGTCTTTTGTTTAATTAACAAAAATATTCAAGGCAGCTCTTTACAATCTAAGCGTGTTGCTTGGATTATTTATCACTGCAGGTTTTTTCCCTTTTAAATGAAAGGGAAGAGTTTCATGTTATTACCTTATTAGGTGAGTTTTCTTTCTTCAACCATAATCATTTAAGGCATTTGCTCAGCTCATACTGTTTGGAAAGTGTCATTTCAACTGGGCAATAAGAAATGTTGTGACATATAGTCCATCACTTATTTTGGAAATTTTTTACACAGTCTCTTCATGCTGTGATTTGTCTCTTGCTTGTTTCCAGTTGCAGTTACTCCCATTTGATGTGATGTGGGAGATGGGCATTGTTCTCTTTCTGTGGTAGAACCTAAATCCTGCTGTGCTGGGTTACATGTGGACTACAGTCTGCTCACTTGACTCTCCATCTTCTCCATTTTGTAGTAGTAAACTGGCGTAGTTCCTGGCTTACTCTTTTTATGTAAGTGTGGCTTTAAAAATATTTTTTTCAGGATAGAATTATGAATAGGAAGCACAAAGGGATATGGAGGGAGGCTGGAAAACTAGGCATGTGCTTTTTCTTTTTTTTTTTTTATTGTTCTGCCTGGGAAAATGAAGGCTGTGTTTCCTCCAGCTGACAAAGGTGCAGCATTAACATGCATCTTGCACTTATCATACATACAACGTGATGAAGAGAAGAAGAATCATACTTGCCAATTGGTGCCTTATTCTGAAGTTTAAGATATCAGTTTAGGGGCTGTTGTTACCTCCCTGGAGTATAAACACTTTCTTCCTGAGTGCTCTTTGAAATGGTGCAATATTTTACAGATGGGTATGTTGATGAAGCTGTCCATTCTGATGGATTACATTTCTGTAGGATTGCATCAAGTCGCATTATCACTGCCACTTTCGTATATACTTTTTGTATACTTGTATTTTACTGCCTTGAGGTGTCAAAATAAAGAGTTCTGGTTTGATTAATCTGTGCAGTATCTCTCATTTGGAGACTTATACTTCTGTGAAGAAATGGAGCTCTTATACAAAGAGAATTTTGCATAATTTCTTGAGTTAATACCTCCCAGAGGCTCCTTTGCACTCTCGGGTAGAAGCCTGCTGCTTGCTAGCTGCATGGGCTGACTGTGAATTTTGATAACACCTGGACTAAACTAAAGCTAATACATTATTTAATAGAGATATGAGGCAGAACCGCCAATTAGGACACCAATGTGTATGAAATATTTAGACTGGGAAATTTGTGGGCTTGGTGTTCTCGGAAGAAGAGTTGGTGCCAAAAAGAAGGGTTCCTGAAATAAAGAAGATCTCTTGGAAAGAGGAAGCGTGCCAGAAAGAAGGTAAGGGTACCAGCTGCAGGAAAGAAGAAAGAAGGTCCAGGGGATCAAAGCTGCATGGAAACGACTGCCTGGGGATGCCCCGAGGCCTTGACTTTTTATGACTTCTGACTTTTTATTACATTGACTTGTAGCGCTCAAGACTGGTAGCTGCAAGGAGCTGTGTAGCACAGAACCAACACGACTTTCTGTTCCACCTTCACAGACCAGCAATGATCTTGCTGCTGGCAAGAGAAGCTGAGACCTAGGTGACATACCTGGGAGAAAGCCAGTGGGTGAGTATGAAATAAGGAGGTAAAAGCTCTGTTCTCATTAGTTGTAAAATAACTCCAGTAAAGAGATCCAGTAGAGGCTGCCATTTTCTCATTCTTTCTCATTCGTAACACCTAAAAGACTGTTTCCTGTCGTCTCAGTTCTCTGTTTTATGGAAAGAGCGTGTTGTTTTTCCAGTAATACCAAATTCTGGTACAGAAAATCTGGTAGTAACACCAGCAGTGGAATTGCCAACATCTACCTGTGCGGAAAGTGTTTCCAGTAGTACAGAAGATGAATTAAGGAAGATGTCTGTATTTCAGAGAAATAAGTTTTGAGCTACTTGGCATAGTTTAAGGAATAACTTTAACATCTTGGGTACCAGGGAAATCTTAACTGGGTCACGTTTCAGCCCTAAACCAAAAGACTAATAAAGCCAATAGTTTTGTGGGACAGGGAGTGAAAACAGTGAACAGGATGTAGACAAGGTATTTTACAAATCTCGAGTTGCATGAAAATCGCTGTATTTATTAGTAGAACAATTCAGTAAATGAATACAATTGTAGTAATTCTAACTTGGTTTTGTTTCCCTATTTGCAATTATGAAAAGTAATAGATATTCAGAGGATTTGACTTTGTAAAAATAGTCGTTGATCTCCATAAAAATTAGTATGTACAGAATAGTATTGAAAGGGGGCATGCTTTCCAGAACATTAACAGATTTAGCAAAACATCTATAAAACACCTTGTAAAATAAAATTTATGTGAAGCTGAGACCCTTAACATACACTGTGCCTGTGTTGTGCGATGTGTTCTTACCGTTGTCTTCACTACATCACAACACTAACAGAGAAAAAAAACCCAAACAGTAAAACAAGAGGAAAATATGAGATCTTTTTAAGGTAGTTTGCATGAATGAAATGACATATATTTAGATGTTAGAACATACATTCTTTTGGTGTATCTGCCTCACAAAATGTTTCAAAACTTGAAAATCACTTCTGAGGATGATGGGGGAAAAAATTAGAAAGAAAATGGAAAAAACGTGTCCAATCCACTGCTTCCCTGGGGAGATTATTCCGGCATACACTGTGCCTGTGTTGTGTGATGTGTTCTTACTGTTGTCTTCACTACATCACAACACTAACAATAAATTAGGAGAAGGAAAAGCAAGAAAATAAGGTATTGTTATGTAATAAATCATCATTACACAGTGATGATTTGATTAGCGTATGCATACAGAAAATAATTTCTTTTAAAGGAAAGGAATGAAACAAGAATCTCCAGGGAAGTTATAATCAACTGTTGTGACAAGGTCAACAACCTAGGTGAGACTTGTTTCAGCAGGCATGAGTTCTAAGTCCTGCTCAGTGCAATTTGGCCCTGTGTCGCTGCTGTTGCCAATTTTATGTGTAGAATTCTCTCTTGTGAAGGTTTGGTATTGTTTTGTTTCCATTCATGTGCATTTGCTACCTTGCTTATGGTCACTGTTATGAATAGCTTGGTCTCCAGACTATAGTTTTGCATAAACTGTTAGACCTGGGTGCACAAATTCTGAAGACGTCTCCTGTGTAATTGACTACATCTTTCAAAGAGCTCAGACTTGTATTCAGACTTCTCTAGCTTAAGAAAAATAACTGGAATTGCTGGGTTTAGGCTGTTGATTTTTAATATTTTTTTTCCTTTGTCACTCCTGAAAGTTCTGATTTTCAGCTGCAAAGTAAGGAGAAACAGTAACACCTCTCATAGGAACCTTGCTTTGACAAAGGTTAGCATCATGCTGCAGTGAGAAAATATTTAGATTTGGATCTGTTATGTTTAGGTTGTGAAAAAACAAAACAAAAAAAAGCAAAACCAAAACAAACCACAATCTAGCTAGCTGTTAGTAGTTAGTTTTCAGTAAAGTATTCAGTTTTGAAGAGTGAGGGGAAAAAGATCACACTGAGCATAGGCTTAACTTTTCTAAATTGATTTTACATAGAAATAAGCAGTTAAGAGAGAAAAAACAGTTAAAGAGATTTTCTGTTTGCAGGTTCACACAGTAGCAAGGCTGAGTGTGCTTCTCAGAAGCAGGCAGATGTATGAAGGACACTGACGTGGCCGGCTGCAACAGATAAGGCACTGCCTTCAGTGGCACCTGGCTTCAGTGCTGTCAGGAGTCCAAGCACAGATACAGCCAGCCACCTCGCCTTCCACACCAGTCTCACCAGTTGCTGGCACCTCATTCTCACTCAGGTACACTAGACTGTGACATTACGTGGAACGATAGTTAAGAAAGGATTTAATGAAGAGGTAGGGCAGACTCTGGAGATCCGGAACAGTGCTCAATCAGGCAAGCACAATGTCCAGCCTTGGTTTCCACAAAACCAGCCCCTTTATATCTGTTTCCCACTTTGTTCCTCCCCAACTCCTTTCCTGAAGTTTTGCGTAATCCCACAGACTCCTGATGTTCCAGGATCCTCAACATCCCACGAACCCTTCCTGGCTGTGCCATTGAGCGACTTTGACTGGTTTTAGGTATAACAAATTAGGCTAAGCATAGCTTTTTCTGTTGTCTTCTATATTCGCAGGCCATTTATAGTCAGAGATTAAGAAAAAAACCCCAACAGTAACACGAGGAAAATATGAGATCTTTTTAAGGTAGTTTGCATGAATGAAATGACATATATTTAGATGTTAGAACATACATTCTTTTGGTGTATCTGCCTCACAAAATGTTTCAAAACTTGAAAATCACTTCTAAGGATGATGGGGAAAAAATTAGAGAGAAAATGGAAAAAAAGTGTCCAATGTTGGGGAATCCACTGCTTCCCTGGGGAGATTATTCCAATGGCTGATTGTTTTAATTGTGAAAAATTTTCCTCTTGTGTCCAATTGGAATCTCCCCAGGAGTGACTTGTACCCATTACCCCTCCTCTTCTCCACATGACTCCTTGTAAAAGTGACTCTCCATCTTCTTTGTAGCCACCCTTTATGACTCCTTGTAAAAGTGACTCTCCATCTACTTTGTAGCCATCCTTTAAATACTGCAATGTGGTGATAGTGTCTCCCCTCAGTTTTCTTTTCTCAAGGCTGAACAAACCCAGTTCTCTCAGCCTTTCCTCATATCTCAGGCTTCCCAGTCCTTGGATCATCTTGGTGGTCCTCTGGACCCTCTCCAGACTGTATGGCAAGGAGACCAAAACTGAACACAGTATTCCAGGTGTGGCCTGACAAGTGCTGAGTAGAGTCAACCTCATCAAGTTCAACAAGAAATGCAGAGTCCTGCACCTGGGGAGAAGCAACACCAATATGTGCTGGGGGCCACCCAGCTGGGAAGCTTGGACATTCTGGAAAGAGTTCCAACAATGAGCCACAAAGATGATGATGGGACTGGAGCATCTCTTGTAGGAGAAGGCACTGAGACAGCTGGGATTGTTCAGCCTGGAGAAGAAAAGGCTCAAGGGGATGTTGTCATTGTACATAAACACCTGAAGGGAGGGTGCAAAGAGGATGGAGCCAGGCTTTTCTCAGCGGTGCCCAGTGGACAGGACAAGAGGCAACGGGCTCAACTGAAAAGCAGGAGGCTCCCTCCGAACATCAAGAAACACAGTTTTATTGTAAGGTGACTGAGCACTGGAGCAGGTTGCAGAGTCTCCATTTCTGGTGATACTCAAAAGCCATCTGGACATGGCGTTAGGCAATTGTTCTAGATGGCTGTACATGAGCAGGGGAATTGGGCCAGATGACCTCCAGCCTCAATCATTCTGTATAGAAATTCTGTATAGAATGATTCTGTATAGAAAAGATAGAGTGTTAGTTATACAGTGGAGGAAGGTTCATGATGGCAGAAGGACTGTGAGAGCCTGTTTATTTGTGGTGAGGCCAGGGCATCAGCAATAATGAGTACACTTTAAGAAAAATTACATTGAATGAGGATACCATGTAATTTATATAAGGAGTAATCTTCCAAGGCCTGCTAAGAGAACTTGCAAGCCTGTTTATTTGTGATGAGGCCAGGGCATCAGCAATAATGAGTATGCTTTAAGAAAAATTACATTGAATGAGGACACCATGTAATTTATATAAGGAATAATCTTCCAAGGCCTGCTAAGAGAACTTGCCCTCTCAAATGCTGACACTTCACAAAGTTGTCCCTGAAACAGGTTGTAGGAATAATCCTGCTCAAGTTGCAGGATGGTTCTCTTGTCTTTAATTCTGGTAATTTTTCAATTTCCATCCTCTTCTTCCCTAGTCTCTCGCTGTCATCAAGGCCCATTCTTCCTATGTTGAAGAATGGGCGTTGATGGGTCCCATTGTTGACCCCTTCCAAATCCAGTGAAGAAGGATACTGCCTGAGAGAGGGGAGGGAAACCTTACCTCCTGCTAATTTACTGAGCTGTCCTGGTGCCAGGGCAGCAGAGAGATATTAAAGCAGGGAAGCGGCTGCTGAGTCCAAGCACGGACTGAACAGGAGGGGGCAGGGAGTCTCTGGTTACACTCTCCCTCTCTGTCTTTCCCTCACCAGTAACCTTCTCTCTCAGGGTGCTCTGTGGGATTTCAGCTGGAGCCTTGCGTCTGTTTTGCTCCATGATTTTGCCGTGGAGAGCAGAGGAGGAAGACATTGCCCGGAATAACCCCTACTCCACAGGACATCGTCTCTGGGGATATGACTGGGGATGCCTCTCCAACAAAAGCCCTCCGATACCAACAAACTCTGGTGAGTACAATACCTACAAGGAGAACAGAATGTTTCCTACATAATAGCTGTTCCCTTCTCTGCTTAAGGGGCTAAACACTTTCTCTGCCTACAAATAACCTTCCCTGTTTCTGTTAGGAAGAATCTGTGAGGGTTTGGCCTGAGCACATGCCCCAATAGTGTCCGCCTCCAAGAGGGAATGTGGCCGTGTTCTCCTTTTCTCAGTATGAAAATGTCAATAGTTCCTAATAACTATGGGTGAAAAATTTACATCACTGAATTCACCAGACAAGGTGAAAAATCCTGAAGACACTCAGGGCTGAGTCGGTGGGGACACCTAGTCTGCAGAACTGTATGGAAATGTAACTGCTGGTTGTGAATGAGTTTCCTTTTTCCAGGCAACCGCAGATAGGGCACTGAAACCTTTCCCTACCCTTTGCTACAGCTCCAAGAAGATGCAGTTGGGATCCTGCCATGCTGGGTGTTAATGGGTGCTATGAGAGCACAGAGCATGTTGATCTATGGCATCTTTGGGGCACATCCCAGTGGAGCCTTGCACTGCTTTGCTTTGTAGATATTTAGATGCAGGCTGTTGCCCCACTTTCTGGTTTAAGTACTTTAAGAGACTACTGCCAGCTAGGAGAACTAAGATTTATTGCACCTCATGGGTCCTCACATTTCTCTGGACAAGCTGAGGTACCAGTTTGTACTGTGTCTAAATAGCTACTTCCTTTGGTAATTGAAGTGAGAATTGGCATCATACACTCTAGATTGCCTAAGGAACAGTGTGAGTGGAATCACAGCCCCTAAAAATGAATGGTGGCCTGTTTGTACCTGGGCATGGAAAATTTTGAGAGCAGAGTTTGGAGACAAATAATACTGTGGTGGGGCTGAGGAAAACCTGAAACCTCATCTTCTTTGAGCTACTGCAAAGAAAGATGGAGAGACTCTTTACAGAAGCTAGAACACCTGGTTTACTAGGGAGAATGTATGGTTGCCTTTGGGAACAGAAAGCTGAGGTGAAGACCAGGAGAGTAGCTTTCAGTCCAACATTTTCTGCCACTAAGCCCTGCTCATGTGTATGACATAGTGCCTTACAGATGAACGAAGAATTGTATGATCTCTAATATGACCATATAGCCCTATGTGACTAAATGCTTGATTTCAAATCCAGATTTATGTAATGAATTTAAACTTTTTAGTGCTCTTCATAGGGTGTGGGTTTGTGATGTGCCTCAGCTCCACAGTGTTTTACTGAGAACGCTATTTATCACTTGTCAAGCATTAACATTGCTGGAGGAGCCAATCATTACAGTGGAAAGGCTTGATTATGAAATATTTCATGTCCGTTGGTCTGGCTTTCTGTAGCATCCTCAGTGTCAGGATCGAGTAGAACCAACACTGGAGCATGGAGACTGGACCTAATATATGACGTAATGGGATTGTAGTGACCTGTTTGCACAGTATACAAACAAACATGTAAGGTTTGTGAAAGGAGAACAAGTTGGGTTCTGAGACTGAAAATTCAAACTGAAGTGGTTTCTGAGTTGATCAAATTTCAGGAGATACTGAACTGTAAGGAAATACTAAAAACTCAGCAAGTACAGTGATAAAGAAGAGAGCAGAGACAGCAAATACGCTACTTGGGGAAAATGGCTATATTTCTTCTGTAACTGTAACAAGCTCATGAATCTCTAAAATTTTCAGGTTTAGATTCTTTAGTTTAGAACGAGATACTGAACTGTAAGGAAATACTACAAAACTCAGCAAATACAGTGGTAAAGAAGAGACAGCAGATACGCTACTTGGGGAAAATGACTATATTTCTTCTGTAACAAACTCATGAATCTCTAGAATTTTCAGGTTTAGATTCTTTAGTTTAGAACTCGACTAGTCAGAGTATTTAAACTAGTGACAGTTTTCTTGAATGCTTGTGGGAAGACACAACTGATATTAGATTTCTTGAGTTCAAATTGCTCAATGCCTTGAGCTAAGGCAAATTTTCTTTGACAAAACGCTTGTACATTACTGAATGGCTATTCAGGAGAGAAAACATTATGCTGCATTATCTTCATTTATTCATAAATTTATCCCAAATATTTGCCACTGAGAGCCTTTTTGGCTTCTGGACAGGACAGGATTGTGTAATAAATGGTAGCTGCATGTGTCCCTCAAGTGTCTGCATGGAGAAAACCAGAATACTTAGTTCTTTAATTGCATTCAAGTCACCCACCTCCTAGATAAGATTTATGCTAAGGGGGCAACTATACTTCAAACTATTTCATTAAAGCGGTGGCTGTAAATTTGGGAATTCTTAGAGAATGATCATGTACTTGAGTCCTTAGGGATCACAGGCAGAGTAGCAGCTAGTTACTGAGAGCAGCTAGTTGCTGGATCTAATCCAGGCATCAGTGCTAAGTAGATGCCGAATCACTAACCTTGATGAAGGATAAATTATTTCTCAAAACATGAAAAATGAAGAAAAGTTCTAAGGATTATGTAACAAATGAACAAGGGACTGTGATTCTGGATGTAGGTGTCTCGAAATTCTAAGGATTATGTAAGGGACTGTGATTCTGGATGTAGGTGTCTCAAGTGGATCCCAGACACTTTTGGGACTTTAGTGTCTTAGCAGGTTACACCTTAAAATGCTATCTTTATGAGCATACTCCTATCAAGTATCATCATTACCACCGTCCACTCCATGCACTCAGTCATGTTAGGTCATTTTTGTTTAGTGAGTGAACAGTAGCAAAGAGGACTTAGAAACTAATGCTACATGGTAGTTTTCATACATAAAGCAGTCACTGCTCTGTGGGCATGCTGGTCTATAGTAAAAGAGAGACGGTAGTTCACCACCTGGCTTTAAAGACTGTAGGAACGCTTGCTATTTTCCCCTGATTTAGAAAATCAATTGCAGTATCACAATCTCATAAGTGACCTAAGTCACTTATGAAGCCCTTATGCCTCAGGACGTTGGGGAAATGGTAGCCCGGGTAGCTGCTGGTCACCCTTCAAGGTCACAAATCATGTACATAAAAGTGCTGATGAGTCAGCTGGCCATTTCTTGTCCTTCGATCCCTTCTGTGATTAAAGTATCTCTGCTTATTTATATAACACGGCCAGTTTATTAAAATTTTCTCCTCCTGGCTCAGTCTTTGCTATTTCTCTCCCATATTCTCTTTTAGCCATTTCTGTTACAGATGTTCGTTACCTCTTTGTCACTTATTCTTTTAATGTTCTTGTTATCCTCATGTACCTTTTTCTCCCTCTTGTCATCTGCTGGGTCTCCTCAGTTTGTTTCTTTGCTGTTCCTGCTCTCAGTATAGATGAGGCCAAGTGTTAGGTTTCACAGCTGTGTTTTTCTCTGCGCCTTCCTCACATCAGTGCCATCAGATTCTGTTCTAAAAATATCCCGTGTGACCCTTTCCCTGTGCTGTCCCAAGGCAGTGGGGAGATTCTCCACAGCCCCCCTCTCCCCTTTCTCTTTTTGAAGATGATGTCAATCGTACAGAAAGTAATGTTAGAAGGCAGAGGAGACCTGGAGAACTGAGGTCATGAGAAAGATCACTTGTGGAAATTTCGATTGCTAATTCCAAGAGGACAAGAGGTGCCGAGTAATACAGGGCCAAGCTCTACAGGGCAAGATGTAGGCTGCTGACAATGACAATAGAAAACTTAAAAAGGAATTCTTCAGTTTCTTGCTGTCTGATTAAAAGTGCAGGCATTTAGAAGCATCACCTACTGCTATTACGGAACAATTTTAGCTTCTAATATTCAGTCTTTGCGGGGAGGGAGTCACCTCTTGTATACTGGCAGTACTCGTAGGCTCGCAGGCCGGGCCCTGCTGGAACTAACAGAGGCAAAAACAAGAGGTCCATTGCCCATCTTCCCATAGGTCAGACTGGAATTTAATATCTACTGAAGCTGAAGGCTTCCTATTCACTTACTCACCATATATAGCTTGCCGTCTAGTTCGCCGTTCTTTGGCATCTACTGACTCAGCTCTATAGGCATATTTGAAGATCTACATTCATTTCTCTCCCCTCTTCCCACTAGTGGGATCACAGAACTAATACCTCGGCAGAAATTGGCTGCGGAAATTGGTGATAGGGTCTTGTCCTGGCTGCCTGGTCCAAATGCCTGGGCAGCTGAAAGATTCTCCTGCAATATGCACATAGAAGAGCTCCTCTTCTCTCACTATCAGTCAGTCACTGGGCAAACAGGCCTCCTGCTTTTTCGCCATGGAATTGTGGCTGGACCTTTCCTAGCTGAGGGATGGGCTGGTTTCAGCATCTTGGTGAGTAACAGCATGTTTCCAGTGCCACCCTGCATGCCAGGAGGAAGGCTGAGGAAAAGAGAAACGAGAACAGGCCTACGTTAGTAGCTTTTTCTTAAAGTAAAATGAATTTTATTTTTTAAGGTTTTAGTAAGGTGGAATACGCATGGCAGTCATTGGTTATGGTTTAGACGCAGGTTAAAGAGTGGTTTGAGTATAGATTTACTTCTCCAGAGTGCCAGGCCCTAGAGACAAACGATGAGTTCGTAGCTCTCCCATCCACCCTGTTTACAAATAACTTATGTAAGAACATCTTCCCCAAACGATAAAGTAGTGCTGGGCCCATCACTGCATGGAGTGATGTTCACAGCTGTCCTGCCTGTTTAAGACATGGGGATAGGAAATTTTTATATATTTTGCTGTGGGCAGAAGCTCCACTGTGAGACCTACGAGCTTCTTGAAGAAATTATCTCATTTCCAGTTTGTAGTGCTAGCAGACCTGGACTTCGTAGTTCTATTCATAATTTTAGTTTGTCTGACAGTTTTTTTGGTTTTGTGTCTATTGTAGTAAAAAAAAAGACAGTCACAGAAAGATTTAGGTGGGAAGGGACCTCTGGCAGTGTCCAGTCCAACCTGCTGCTCAGTCATGAATTTCCCTCATTGCAAGTCCCATGGCTGTTGCCTCTTGCCCTTTCCCTGTGCCTCTCTGAGGAAAGCCTGGCTCCATCTTGTCTATACCCTCCCTCCAGGTAATGGCAGACAGTAAGTAGACCTCCCTCAGCCTTTTCTTCTCTGAGGTGAATAAACCTACTTCCATCAGCCTCTCCAGTCAACAACCCAGGCAAGACTTCCTGAGGTGACACCCACAGCTGCATACCAGTGCTGACCTAAATGCTTGTCCCATGGAGAAAGTTTGATTTAACAGTAACACGAGCAGCAGAAATGGCACCAAAGACTTTGCTTAGTACTACCTTGCCTGGCTGGGAGCAGCTGCAGCCTCACAGGTGCCAGTTCACAGAATCACATGGGGTTGGAAGGGATCTCTGGAGATCATCTAGTCCAACCCCCCCAGCTAGAGCAGGTCCACCTAGAGCAGGTTGCACAGGAACGTGTCCAGGTGGGTTTTAAATGTCTCCAGAGATGGAGACTCCACCACCTCCTCATGTTTAGATGGAACTTCCCATGTCCTGGCAGGGTGCTGCAACGAGCCTTTTCTGCTGCTTACAGAAAACCATTTTTTTTTCTCACCCACTTCCAGCATCATTCAGGTACTGGTTTCTGTTGTGAAGGTGTCCAGAATTACATGTTTTAATATGTTATTTCCAAACAATCTGAGGTGTCCAACTACAAAGTGGAGATCTTGCACATCAGGAGCTAGCTGAATAGTAGTGGTGGTGGTGTCTCTGACCACTGCAGTTGTCTGTTTCCGAGAGAGCTGCCAACTATAACACAGTAGCAGTAAGATCATCTTTATACTTCAGTGAGTTGGTGCAACTACATGTCCCTTACTTATAATGCTATAAAATTTATGCTTTTGCACAAATTGTACAGACCTCCTGTCCAAACAAATAAATGCTAGCAGCATGCTGATCAGTCTAACTCTTGCCATTGATCTTGCACTGTAAAAAGTGAAATAGCCTGCTTGTTTGTAAATGGCATAAGTGGGCATCCCACATTGAAACCTAATAGGGTAGGCTGCATGCGATAAGTTTTTTTCACGTGGAAAAAGAAAGTACATCATTGTTTTGACAGCTGACACTTGCATGCTGATTTGGCAGTATAGTATATTAAATTATTTTAGACAAGCTTGGGGGTGGCGGGTATAGGGGATGGGTGGAAAGACGATGTACTAGCATTCCTGGTATTTCAAAAATTTAGACCTGTTGCTAGGAAAATTGTCTAGTAGAGTAGTAGAGGGGTAACTGGAATACAGAGGTTACTGCCCAAGCTGTACAGCAGGTGGCATACAAAGTACAGTACATGAGAAATAATGCTTCAAGACAGAAACCTACGGCAAATACAAATCCTCAAGGTAAACTTGGCTACTGTTGTGAACCTCCACAGAATCACAGCAAAGAACCTGGACATGCTGGGGAGAAGCTGGAAATTTACACTACCTAAAAATCAGTTTTCAATGTGTCCTTTAGTGAAAGTAGCAGGATGTTGCTGCTGTTAATACTGGTAGAACAGCTTCCACATACCTGCATGATACAGTGGTGACTCCCTCAACTCATCTTGTTAACACAGGGGGAGGACAGACACAGGCTGTTAATGTTGGAAACTGCCTTGTCTGAACCCACTCATTTAAAGTGTTTTCTTTTACTCTTAAGTGAACTTAGAACTGCTTGGGGAACCAGAATTCATTGCTGGTTATCATCTGCATGTGAAGGCATACTATGCTTTTGTATTTAAAAATTATACAAGTCTCCACCCTGACCATAGGAGTAGCAAAGGGATTCTCCACAAGTTGTTACTGCAACAGACACTTCAATCTTTGGACATTGCTAAGGATATGGGCAGAGTTAAAGGATTTTGCTCACATTGTTAAAACTGAGCCATGTATCTCTACAACAAATTCCCATCTCCTGGTGAAGTATTGATTCTTACGTGTCCTTAAAGGATCCAGGTCACTGTTGGGATTGATAGTCACCCATTTCCACAAAATATTTATAAAAGGTCATGGATCAGGAATGTTTGTCTGTCAGCTAATGGAATTGAGAGTAGATTCTAAAAGCACAGGAAAATATAAAGCAACTTCACCATATTTATTGCACGGTGCTAATGCAAATTTGAGTGGCACCTTTTCAAAGAAAGCCATTACCTGCAGCTCTAAAAACTCTGACAAATTGCATGCAGTGTATTCACGTGGAAAAAGAAAGTACATCATTGTTTTGACAGCTGACACTTGCGTGCTGATTTGGCAGTATAGTATATTAAATTATTTTAGACAAGTTTGGCGTGGGGGGTATAGGGGATGGGTGGAAAGACCATGTACTGGCATTCCTGGTATTTCAAAAATTTAGATCTGTTGCTAGTAAAATTGTTTAGTAGAGTAGTAGAGGGACAACTGGAATACAGAGGTTACTGCCCAAGCTGTACAGCAGGTGGCATACAAAGTACAGTACATGAGAAATAATGCTTCAAGACAGAAACCTACGGCAAATACAAATCCTCAAGGTAAACTTGGCTACTGTTGTGAACCTCCACAGAATCACAGCAAAGAACCTGGACATGCTGGGGAGAAGCTGGAAATTTACACTACCTAAAAATCAGTTTTCAATGTGTCCTTTAGTGAAAGTAGCAGGATGTTGCTGCTGTTAATACTGGCAGAACAGCTTCCACATACCTGCATGATACAGTGGTGACTGCCTTAACTCATTAACACAGGGGGAGGACAGACATAGGCTGTTAATGTTGGAAACTACCTTGTCGGAACCTGCTTATTTAAAGTGTTTTCCTTTACTGTTAAGTGAACTTAGAACTGCTTGGGGAATCAGAATTCATTGCTGGTTATCATCTGCATGTGAAGGCATACTATGCTTTTGTATTTAAAAATTATACAAGTCTCCACCCTGACCATAGGAGTAGCAAAGGGATTCTCCACAAGTTGTTACTGCAACAGACACTTCAATCTTTGGACATTGCTAAGGATATCGGCAGAGTTAAAGGATTTTGCTCACATTGTTAAAACTGAGCCATGTATCTCTACAACAAATTCCCACCTCCTGGAGAAGTATTGATTCTTACATGTCCTTAAAGGATCCAAGTCACTGTTGGGATTGACAGTCGCCCATTTCCACAAAATATTTATAAAAGATCATGGATCAGGAATGTTTGTCTGTCAGCTAATGGAATTGAGAGTAGATTCTAAAAGCACAGGAAAATATAAAGCAACTTCACCATATTTATTGCACGGTGCTGCCTTAACTCATTAACACAGGGGGAGGACAGACATAGGCTGTTAATGTTGGAAACTACCTTGTCGGAACCTGCTTATTTAAAGTGTTTTCCTTTACTGTTAAGTGAACTTAGAACTGCTTGGGGAATCAGAATTCATTGCTGGTTATCATCTGCATGTGAAGGCATACTATGCTTTTGTATTTAAAAATTATACAAGTCTCCACCCTGACCATAGGAGTAGCAAAGGGATTCTCCACAAGTTGTTACTGCAACAGACACTTCAATCTTTGGACATTGCTAAGGATATGGGCAGAGTTAAAGGATTTTGCTCACATTGTTAAAACTGAGCCATGTATCTCTACAACAAATTCCCATCTCCTGGTGAAGTATTGATTCTTACGTGTCCTTAAAGGATCCAGGTCACTGTTGGGATTGATAGTCACCCATTTCCACAAAATATTTATAAAAGGTCATGGATCAGGAATGTTTGTCTGTCAGCTAATGGAATTGAGAGTAGATTCTAAAAGCACAGGAAAATATAAAGCAACTTCACCATATTTATTGCACGGTGCTAATGCAAATTTGAGTGGCACCTTTTCAAAGAAAGCCATTACCTGCAGCTCTAAAAACTCTGACAAATTGCATGCAGTGTATTTGATTTGATGATGTGAGGAAGGAGTGTGGACGTTCTTTTCTGATTTGATGATGTGAGGAAGGAGTGTGGACCCTCAGCTTTGTTTCAGGTTGAAGTTAGGCCAATTAGTTTTAACTGTGCATAGTCTAGTGTACACTGATCCTGTGTAAACTACTATAGTGACTATGGACTGCATAGTCTAGTGCACACATCCTGTGTAAACTACTATAGTGACTATGGACGTCTATAACCTGAGACTCGGAGCTACCCAAAGCTCTACTGGAACATGGAATTTGCCTGAAGATCACTCGCAGAAGCTGACAAAACTTTTCACTGTTAAAAAGATATTACTGGGTTCTGAACCCACTGCCTAGCTCCCAAAATATAGCAAAACAAAACTTTTCACTTCACTTTCTCTGTATCACTCATGATTTTATTCATGTCCAGCCCTTGCCACCCTTTCCAGCCTGGGAGGTTCAAGCCTGCTTAGCTGTTCCTCGTACAGAAGCTATTCCATAATTTTGACCATCCTCTGAAACTCTTCCAGTTCTATTATATTCTTTTTGAGATTGAAGGAAACAGAAATGTAAATATTACTCAAGATGTAGTTGCACATTCATTTTATCTAGTTTTATTTTCCTACTTCTTAAACCATGTTTCTAAAAAAATACTGAAGTAGTCATTATCATGACCATTCTGTTTATTCTCAAGACCTTATTCTTAAATAGTAAAAGCCAGCTCAAACAGTAACAGTTGGATGATTGTTGTGTATGCCAAACTAGAACATCTGTTCCTCCTCCCAGTCGTCATTTATTGTGACTGTTTCACCTGTCATTTTATTGCTCAGTCATCTTCTTAAGGTGGTTATACAATTATTCAGTCAACCTTTGTATTTATTCCTCTGAATAACTTACCAACGAACTGTGAGCCGTTTTCAAGATCAGAGAGGTATCTGATATTACACTGCTTGGCATCAAGTTTTTTTATTAGAGCTAGATAACAAGGCATTCTGTGTATGAGTACGTTGCTTTTAGTTCTGATTTCATACAGAAACAGGGTATGTTGGAAATCTTATTTCCATTAATTGGAAGTCCATAATTCTCCAGGCCTTTAGGGTAAAAGAACTGCAGGTTCACTTAAGCTTTCCAGGCAAATGCAAGATTAAGCACATGGCAGCTGTGCAACATAGTAGTGACAGAAGAAATAGCCAGTGTTGCAGGAACTTTATTCCAGAGGTACTTGAAAATTTTTCTGTTGGGAAGATCAAGCCAGGGCTACGTAAAGTTCTCCTGCTGCCTAGACATGTGTTTTAATGCTTCATGTGAGGGTGTACGTTGGAGCTGACATGATCTATTGACCACCACATGTAACAGCTTCTTTACTTACATGTTGCTTTCCTGACCTATGGTGAACTCATTTGGAGCACGGCACTGAGAAGTTAACCACATGAAGACGTGAATGTTTTTCCCTCAGTTTACCTTTCCCAATGCTAAGGGCAGACATACCAGAGCTGGTGCAAGGAAGGGAATGTGACTGTCCTTTCTTTATGATGCTCACAATTTTGAGGCAGCTGTGAAGGTTCAGGCCAACAAGGGAAAATCTTGAGTTACTGTGTGTTCTCTCTTCTTTAACCAGCCTTTTCTTTACCTTTCAAAAACAGTCTGAACTACTCTTACCCCATCACCCTTGAAGAGTTCCTTCATTTTTTTCTTTTTTTTCTTTTTTTTTTTTTTTTTAACTGCCTTTATACCAAAAGACAAAAGACCAGACTTGAGACTTTTGAAATGTGGAATAAGGGAAACTAAGAAGTTCAAGATCTGATGCATTACTGGCTTTTGATTAGGCAGGAGCACAGTGTGACAGGCAGGCTGTTCTGTGTAGGGCTTAGGGAGCATTGGCTATTCCAGCCTAACTAGCTGCCCTTCACTACAAGCCCATAGAAAGACAGAATATCTGCAAGAAGTAGTCCTTCCCCATAGGACCTTTCACTCTCCATTCAGTTCTAGCCCATGTCACCCTTATTCTTTACTTTTACTGTTCCATCACTGCGGGAAACTGCTCAAAATGCTACATAGGCTACCCGTAGGCATAACTGTATTTAAAAACCACCACCCTTGAAGCATGAATCACAACAGTTTAAACTTGTGAGGCAGTACCAACAACTGCCCAAAGTGCCCTACTGGGTCACCCCTTCTGAGCTCTGCCTCACGCCTTCATCTCAGCAGCATCTTAAGGAACAGAACCCCAGGGGTTGGACGAGTACTGAATTGACCTTTTTCTTCAAAAGTGCCAGTCGTGGGAAAGGAAGGGAAGGAATTCATATATCCTCAGTTGGCAGCAAGAGATTCAGTAAGTATAGCTTGCTAATTATTTCTTGATGCGCTGTTTCTTCTAGCCTTGTTTGTTTTATGTTCTACACAGCTACCTAACTCCTGATACCTTATAGAACCTGATATCCTTATAGCAAGCGCATACTATAATATTAGTATAATGTATTGACAAAACACCCTAAGATACTCTGGCATACCCTTTCTAAATCCTTCCACAAGGATTTTTGATTACTTCAGAACCTCTATTTTTTTCCACTTCCAACACAACTGCTGCTTGCAAGTGGAGGCTTCTCTCTCCTTCTCCCCACTTTGCAAGACCAGTGTGTTTGGCATCTTGTCTAAAGAGAATGAGGGATCATCAGCTCCCAGTACTCAGTGTAGAAAGATGGATCACAAGACAGGCAAGCACCCATCCAGTCCCAAAACCTACTGCTACAGCTGCCCTGTTGCCACATCCTTCTGCTGGCAGCCATCTCTATGTGTATCTGTGTCAAGATAGCCAGGTACACACCATTTCCCAAAGCCTTTGGCCCTGTTTTTCCACAGGTCCTACAACGCCCATATTAAAATGGCCAGTAGGCCAGCAAGAAGTGACAGCACCCCTCGCAGAGAGTACGTGGTTGTCTGGGAAGGACAACAGTCCAGTGTCAGACACTGTCTGTGAGATGTTCCAGTGCAAGATGCAGATTCCGTCTAATCAGGCGTGGCTCAGCCTCATCTCTTCCTACTTGGATGTAGGTGAAAAAAGTACTATTATCTGGTTGGAGGTGGTAACCAGGTATCCTTTAAGGAGTGCTGACTTCCTGCCTTCTCAATGATATCTGCCTCTTATTTCCTGTGATCAGGGCAGAAGGACAATTCACAGGCAGGCCCAGGCACTCCTGTGCTGAGTATCTCCTGATACTGCTGAGGAAAGCATCCTGATAAAAATGACTTTGCAGACCTGGTATCAAAACACAGATATTAAAGATGTTAATGCATTCCTAAGCAGATCTGGATGAGCAGAAGCTGATCTAGTACAACGATCATGTTCCCCAGCATTCAAGACTATAGGTCAAGAGAGGGCAGGGTTGTAATGATTAATGTGGCAAAACTCGATATGAGATTGTATAGACAGACATGTCTGTCCAAGCAGTCTTGCCTTGAAGTACAGCTGGATTGCCAAGGTGAAGGTCTCTTGTAGGAACACAATGGAGAACCCTCCTACCCAAAGCAAGGAGAGTACTCTGCCCCTACAGAGAACTTCCTTCCATCTCACAGGGTTTCATGGTGGGATTTTGAGCTGTTTCTCTTGGAGGGAGAGAGAAGGGGTGTGAGGAACCTGCTTGACCAACAGTGGTGGTGCCAGTGGTACCAGTAGTGCTGTATACCATGCAAGTTCTGTAGCCAGAGCTGCAATCCCCGTAGTACAGGGATGCACTCTGCCCTCTGGGTCAGCTTTCCTCCTTGAACAGGGCCCTTACTGATGAATATGAGGCTGTAATCTTCCCAGACGAATGAGTCTTCAGCAGGTGGCATGGCTTGTCCCTCAGCATGATGGGTCTGAGGAGCCTGCAGACTTTTGTGAGTTGACAGTCCTTGTAGTGCCCAAAAGTCCGTGGACTAAGTGAAGGTCCCCAGCCCAGAGTTACTCCCAGACCAAGGGCAATGACTGAACAAGATACCGCAAATACTCTCAGTGATTTTTGCCGACTCTGAACGTCAAATAATGCACATAAGCAAGACAGTGAGTAATGTTTTTAAACATAAGAAGATGGCATCCAAAAATTAAGTAATGTCTCATGAACAATGTGAGTTAGCAGCTTCTAGAACTAATTTCAGTTCTCAAGTTAAATGAAAGTTGGGATGGTTCCCATCATTTATTGTCTGCACCTTATTTTTCATTGGTCCAATATCCCTCCGTCACTCCTGACTTAGATTAACAATAGCTTCTAATGTTAATCTAAAGCCCCTCCCTGGACTCCTGTTCAAGTTTTAACATTTTTAGATGGCATGGACATTAAATGTCAACCTCGGGATACAATGCCATTTTGGGGGCACTTCCTGTACTTTCTTCTACTAACTTACCTTGTCCTGGGCTTAAAATACTAGTCTACCTGTCTCTCTGAGATCTGGAGATTGTTGTTCCCTTATGGCCCTGGGGTACTTTTTGCACCCTTTTCCCCTTGTGACAGTCAAAATTTACTCTTGCTGGTAAGAGTACAGCAACTTTAGTTTAATGAGTTCCACAGAGAAAAGGCTTTCTGTAGCCTTCATGCCAAAATGTGACCCAGTCATACTTCAACCTGGATGCACTTCCTGCATGCAGTTCTTCCCTTCCCTCAACACTTCCCCGCAAGTCAAGGCAGGGGGGCTGATAAAAGAGGTAGGGAATCCAGTGAATGCTATACTGAGTCTCATTATCATCCCTGTATCAGCAGCCAGTGATAACGGGAAAGGTTATTGCCACAGGGGAATTGCTTTGCCCTCGTTTGTGATGGATTTACTATTCTGGCTGCCGAGTGAACTTCTCTCTGATTACCTTCCTCTTTATCACATAGGGCCACCAGCGATTGTTTTATGAGAAACTGGCAAGACTCCTGCTGTGCAGGAAGGTTGGGTGTTTTCGTGTGGGTTATCTGCATTTGGATGGGGGGAGGAGAATGAAAAGAGGAAGCTTAGTCAAAATTGTAAAAGATTCACTAGCAAAACTTTGATAGTAGCTAAGGTATTTAAAAATAAACTTTAAGGGTAGTGATAACATGTCTGTGTTACAACTTTTATATTGATGTCATTCATCTCAGTGAGCTGAGATGGGACAGGGCACACTACTTAGTACAGTCAGCAGCTGGTACCATGAAGTTCATGTAAGTAGTTTATAGCATCTAATAATGGTGAAAGTCTGAAATGTAAGGAAGACCCAAGTGTTACTGAGAAAAGGTTTATGGTTGCTTATGTCTCTGGTGCAATCGGAAAAGGCAGTCCCTTTCCTCCTTTCGAGGTGTGTTCCTGACCCCTGCTTTTCTAACGTTCATGTAGGCATGCATCTGCTGGAATGGAAAGCTGAATATTAATTTTTTGTTGCATCAAGCTTCTTGATCACGAGTTCCAGTACCTAACAAATTAGGACTGTCCCTGTCAATCAGTCTGCTCCTTAAACCCCCTAAACTCGTAGTGTGATCACCCTCTCAGAGAGATCAAGAGATTCTAAGGCCTCAAAGAAATGACTTTTCAAGCATTTGAAAGTTGAACATGTATCAGGAAAATGAAATAGATTATTTCATTCCTTGCATAGCTCTAATCCTAGCCATGGCCTCCTGGAGATACCTGCACATACTCAAGGTATATATATATATGTTTTTATATATACATACTCTGCACATACTGAAGGTATATATATATATATATGTTTTTATATATACATACGTATATACTTCTTGCCCAATGCCAGCTCAAACATACTCCTAATATGTCTTTGAAACCTTCCCTTTTCATCTCAGTAATAATAACAATTTCAACAAGCTTAAAAGCATCCCTAATATGTTTTGATTACTAGGGATGAGCCTATATTTCCTAGATGTTCCTTAGTCCCTCTGCTAAAAAGCGGATTACTTCAGAAGATGCTTGTGATGCAACATTATTCTCCCAGAAAATAAGAAATCCACTGAACCACTTCAAACAGTTCATTGACTGTTTGCTAGTTCTTATTGACTTCAGCTGCTTTTGGATGCATAATACAGTTATTAAAAATGTTCTGCAGTCTAATTTTACTTTTTTCCTTTTTTTTTTTTAGTTTTTGATACTTGTATACACAAAGTGCCTATTTGATTTGTTCTCAGTTTATTCTAAGATGAGACAATCAAATCTCTACATCACCAGCAAGACACATCTTCCTTTGGAAAGCCATCGAGCATATGCAAGGAAGAAATGATTTAACAGAGGCTACAGAGTGCTGTAGGACAGAGAGTCACTGAGGGGATTGAGGGTTGCAATTTAAGAAGAGGGGCAGCTGTAGGGGAGGAGCCATCCAAGCTGTGGAGGTACAGAAACAATCTCCTAGGCAATGGAGTGTAAGCACAAAATTTTAGCAGCTCAGAAGGTCACTGAGTTAATTGCAACCAAGGCCACAGTGGGTGGGAGAGAGTTATGCATAAACTATATATTTATTTCTGTGCTTCCTGACTTGCACGCCTGAAGTTTTCTCTATTTAAAAAAATCAAATAATCTTATTTTTATTTTAGTAGAGATAGTTCTATTTTGAGTTTTGAAGCCTGCTAGTCTTGACTTGAGAGCTCACCAGGACATCTAGTCAGATCCACCTTAAAGTTCTGGGTGAGTTGGGTTCCATTTATAAAACCTAATTTTGTTATCTTCTCTTTCATCTTATTTTCTGTGTCTTGCTCTTTCTATTGGGTTTGTTAAGTTCTCTCTGCTTGTTCTTTTTGCTCTCAGTTCCAAACTGTGCCCACACTGTGATATAAGATAAGGCAACCTCAAATTAACAATTAATTTACCTTAGGTACCAGCATCAACACAAAATGGCTTTGTTTCACTTGACTTTGGGGCAAATTCACAAAGTGCTCTGTGCAGACTGTGACAGTTGGGTTGTCTCCAGAACTGGGACACAATCCTGCCCCTTTTAATCTCATTTGGGTTTTGCCAGGTCACAGCATATCATAATGTCATATTATGTTATACCACAATGTCATCATGTCATACCATGATCTGTTCAAGTATCCTTCCAAGTCCATCTATTCCAGCATCTACTTCAATGGCTCCTTCATGTCCCTGTGTTCCCAAGTATTTATCTGCTTTCAGTTGTGAGATCTATCTTTTCTTTCCCCGTTCTGCTTTTCCTCTGGCAGCATCATCATCTCCCTACTTGAGTTATCAAAAGCTGATGATTCTCAAAATCTGCCCTGTTCTGTCCTTTCAGTCTAGTACTAGTCTCTTGAATATCATCATATCATATTGTTATTTCTCCATGATGAAAGCCCTTAAACTTTCTGGACTTCTTCTTTCTACTTTTTACTGTGAACTCAACCCTTCTTTCAAGTGTTCTCTGAGAGTTTTCTGTCATCATCTCTCCATATTCAGCCTTGCTTGCAATATGCTCTTGTACAGCTTAAATTTCTGTCTTTTGCTACTGTTTAATCCTTAGTCCACAGTCTATTTCTTTCTTTCACTATAAAAGCTGTCTTTTCTCCCGGTTTCCCTCCCTATTCCTAACCCTTTTCACAGCATTCTTTCTCTCCAAAAGCTCCAATTGCCTCCTGTAGCTCTTTGAAGCCTCCATGGATATCTTGTCTAATAAAATGTCCTATTCAAGCACCTTGTTCTCACCTACAAGACAGTGTCTTATCTTAGGTCTACTGAAGTCTTTTTCCTTCCTTTTCTCTCTTTTTTGCTCTATCTGAAGCTATTGCTTGAGACAAAGCACACTTGATGTGACTTCTTTCTGTCCTGTGTCTCTTTGCCTCATGTCCTCCTGTGCTTTCTTTGTTTCTTATTGCCTCTGTGTTTATCTCTTAGATGCTCTGTTACTGTTAAGTAGTCCTCCTTTTGTCACCTTTCTCCTCTTCCTCCCTCAAAACTCCATTTTTCCCTTTCACCTTTACAGTTGCTTTTGTCTCATAGCCCATCTTTCATATTATCTCCTTCAAAGCCTTGTTGGATTGAGTTCTCTGAAGCACAGAATATTATTTTTTCTTTATTCTTAAATGGCTGTTTTTCTCTTTTGCATGCATGGTTCTGAGTAACAATAACTCCACCTCCACAAATTCAACTCCTTTCAGTCTGGGGTGGTAGAGGGCTCTGCATTACCATCTGCTATAATGTCTGTGTATGCAGTACTGGTGCCAGCTGAAAAATAAATGTTGTGTTTCATTCCAGAGGAGGCTGCAGTCTGGCGGTGGATCATGAGGTTTGTCACGGGCCATAAGAGAAGTCACGAAGTGGTCTAGATCTTTTAGGATGAATCTGCTAGAGAAACACCCCCCAAAAAAACTCTAGTATAGGCAGAAGGCTCAGAAGTTAGTATGATGGCTGATAATTGTGTGGGCAGGGCTCAGGGAACAATATTAAGCTTGTCACTGTTGATTAACAGTACTGGAATTTCAGGTGATAAATGTCCTGGGACAGGACCATGAGAGAAGCACAAGTCTTCAATCATCCCTCTCCCCTACTATCAAACCTTTCCCTATAAAGGCAGTGGGATGGGAAGGCTAGGAATTATATTTCTGAATCCTGAAAAGTGTTCAGGAGAAAAAAATTAAAGGCAGAGAAGAGGGAGACCTGAGGAAATATTGGGAAGAGGAGGGAGAAAGATAGGTGGCTGACTGGAGAAGAGACTCATCTCGGTTAAGAGTTCTTCTAACTTCTATTCCTTTCTTTTTCCTCACCTAAGATCCTAATTTGGGCTGTAGCTGTAGTTTCATCTGTCATGAAGATGTTCTGCCTGAAGGAAGTACCACAGAAACACACTTTGGAGTCCTTCTAGGGCCTGTAATATGCAAAGAAAAAACTGGTGTATGAGCAGGTTTTATACCTTTCCTCTTGTGTGTTGCAGGGCAGTCTAGAAACTTTTGTGAGCCCTTTCAAGAGGCTCAGGTGGACCTGAGGAGTCAAGCCGTGCATACAGGTCATCTGTATTTGTGACTGGTGCAAGATGGTTATTAGGTCTTCCTCTGTTTTTCACATCTTCCTCCACCTCTGTGCTAGTCTCCTGAGGCTGTTGGCAACCTCTCAAGCAACAGCAGTGCTACATTGCCGTCTCCTGGTAGAAGGGCAGAGCTAGGCCTTGGCAGTAGAAAACAGGACAGATGAGCAATAAAGAAAATACATCAAGAAGAACTGTGGCAGGAAAATTCAGGAAAAGTGATAGGGGAGATTTCACAGCAGCTGCTGGGCAACAGCAGTGCAGAAAGGGAGACCTTTTTCAGGCAGTGCTCTGTATTCTCTGCTTTTGGGACTCTGCTGGTCTGAAAACACAGACAAGACAATGGGTAGAGCTGGAAAAGTACCTTTCATTAGGTCAGCTGTGAACAAGCTATTGGGTCTACAAGTTCTTTGAGTCTGAAATAGAAGCAGCAGACCTCAAAGCAAATACAAGTTGAGAGTTGCGTCTTTGAATTTAACTAGACTAGTGTCAGTGAGGCTGTGACACAAGATTATTGGTACCTTGTGGAACAGAGAGGATGTTAATAGTGCCCGGAGAGCTGACAAAGTGCTTTTCTCTTAGGGGAAAGAGGGAGAGGTGTGATTTATAAGCTGTGGAGCATGATAAGATTAGTGTTCAGGACACAGGAAATAATGTAACATAAATCCAGTATCTCTACAGATGGCATATATTTTGTAATGCACTGGAATGGTGAATTTCAGTTCTCAGTCTTTTCCTCCGTAGACAGTATCTGGGTACAGAGATCAGAGGCAGAGACATTGCTTGATGAAAAGTACTCTCCCACTGGGAATTAGATAAATTCTGGGCCCTTAGCTGCAGATGTCCTTAGAGTATACACATGTACCACTGTGTGCACAGTGATAGTTCAGTTTCATCCCTATAGTTATCAGTCTACTATTTGGTGCACTGGATGAGGTGTGACGGCGCAGGGTTATGGTGGGTTGTCTTCCTCATGAGGATAGTAAAGGTTTGTTTTTCAAGGAGCATCTAGAGCCATTTGGTGGATGTTGGCCTTGGGGTCCTTCATGCTTTTATGGATCAGGTGAATGAGGCTGGGGCCAGTTTGGAGGCTGAGGAGGGAGAGTTCTTGGAAAAAACCTTTCAGGGTAGAATCATCTTATTGTAGGCTATAATTACATAATTATTTTCCATGGAAAATCCACAACAGTGGATACAAGACAGAAGGCAGATTTTTATTAGCTGGCAGTAGGGGGTTCTTTTTTATATACTCAAGACATTTCTGATGTGGTATTTTTGTACATCTTGAAAAACAAGAGCTAAAAAAGTGCACGTTTGGGTAAAGGTTCCTATTAGTTTTCTCCAGTGGCTGTGATGAGTGTTCTACTCCAATAAATGTAATACTAACTGAATATCTGGTGCTGTATTACAGCTTTGATGTTTGCTGGGGCTTATTGTGGTCAGTTTTTAGGTTTTCTATATATGATGTGCACTTATATTCTATACAGTTTTTAGTGTTTTATACACTATATAGTATATGCTGTGTATCATTTTTTATGTAAACCATAGCAACATTGGTTTTCCAAAAGCATCTCAATAAGTTGGGAGCGGTTAATGGCTTTATGATGGAAAACTATTAAGGTATCCAAATATTCTTCTTCAATTTTCTAGACACAGTCACTTGAAACTCTTCTTTAAGGTGGTTCATTACAAGTTTTTTCCTACTGATGGGCCACAGTCTTCCTCCAGGAAATAGTGCCTGTATGACACTGTATAAAGTGAGGGCTGGTGAGAATGAAACAAATGATCCTATATGTTTTTGTTAATATTTAGAGTTGCCCGGCCTGCCACAAGGTGTGGGTTGTACAGGCTATTAATATCCATATGGGTATTATTGCTAATGGATATCCATATGGGTATGGTTAGCAGAAACATTGGAGGAGGTGGGGAGGTGGTTTATGGAGGAAATCAAGTGTGTCTTCCTCTTAGAGAGTTTCTTTGTATCCCACTCTCAAGAACCATTCAGACTGAGAAAAAGCAAAATGAGCCTACAGGAGAAATGTTTTACAGAGATCTGCAAAATGAAATACTGAGACTACCATTCTGGACTCAAAAGCAGGGTGTTTTGCCTCTTTCTGTCCCCGTCCTCTCTGCAAATCTCTTATCCTGCAGTGTGAGACACTTGGAAACCATTATTCTAGAGAGGTGATAGTGAACAAGAGGAAGGAGGAGTTAACAGCAGCTCTTTAGTGACTGTGTTTGAGGCATGTGGGGTCTTCTTTTCTTGTACATAACTTCTAGGATCTTGAACTCACTGCTCCTCGTTGATTAATAGCCGTCAAAAGACATATGGTTACATTCAGCACAGTGACAGTACCAGGAGGTGTCTCTAGACCATGTGCTGCAACATGCTTCTCATTCCTGTCGCTGGCTGGTAGCTCGCTGGTGTTGGCTGAGCTCATTGCTTTCTTGCCTGGCTGAGAAACAAGTGGCAGAGCGGAGAGGAGAAGCCGTTGAGCGCTCTAGCCTGGGCAAAAGTGAGCATCAAAATGAATAAATTTCTGCATGTACCCCTAATTGAATACCCACAGGTGTGGTGGCCTTCTTCAAAAGGGTAAAGTGTTCGCCATAAGGGCACATGGGAAAGCTGCAATTAAGCTGTAACCCTCAGCATTTTACAGCGATGCCTGACTTCCCCATTAGGGCTCACTTTTTCTCTTGTGGGCCACGGACTTAAAAAAATTGTCGCGGGCCACTGAGTGTGTACCCATCATGTCCTACCTCACCATAGTCGCTGTCATCTTTATGACTGTCACTCAGTCTTTTGGACACCTGGTTATCTGGGAAGAGAACAAGGAAGATCACTGAATTTTGTTCTCACTGCAAATACGGCTTGCTCAGGATGGGGAGGTGTGAAAGAGGAGATCTCCTGAATAATCATTTCTGCCTCCTCCTGTCTGCTTTCTGCCTCTGTACTTCTGTCTCTGTCTGTCTTACCGCCTTCTTTCCTCCTCCCCCCTTCTCCCTTCCCTCTCCTTCAGGAGTTCCCCTCTGGCCCACACCTGATATTCAATCCCAGTCGGAGTTAGTGCCTTTTGCTGAGATCAGACACGGCACTGGGGAATCATGTGGCAGAGGAAGGTTGCTATAAATATAGTTAAACCCTGCAATCGCTGCCTTTGGGCAGGAAGGGGAGAGAGAGGCAAAAAGAGGAGGAGGAGGAGGAAGAGGAGGAGGAGGGGCAGAGAGAAAGCGAGTGAAGGAACAGGACAAATCAGAGTGGTCTGAGGAGAGAAAGAAAGGAAGGAGGGAGCAGAGGAAAGTGCGGAGTCCGTGCTCTTGGCCAGAACATGAGGTGGTTCTAGGTAAGGCCCAGAGCGGCAGCTCCATTACAACTGGGAGTGAGGAAGAGTAGAGGCATGGAGAGCTCAAAGACCCTGACGCAGGAGCCCAGATCGAAGTCAGCTTTGTGGGAGGGCCCACCGCAATACGACTATGTCTGCTTTGAGAAATGCACCCGTTACGGGATACCTTTGGAGGCAGGACGCGAGGCCCGGGGGACAGGGGACGACCAGCACTACCTGGAGAACTCCTCCCTCAGCTACCCACAGGTAGGGCTGGACAACTGGGACGTTTGTGGCAGCACAGGTCTCCCTGGGATCACGAAAGGTGTTGGGGTTCCCAGAACGGTGCTGGTAGAGCACACATCCCTGTCCGTTTGCAGTCCTACCAACTCTCCCCTTCGTTTGATGACTCCCAGGTCAAGCGTTGACTTTCATGGTTGCACCTGCATCCAGGAGTGCTATCAGCATTTCGAGTCAGGGGTCATTTTCACCTGCCATGGACACAAAGATAGAATGGGCAAGCTGGGGTGGGGAAAATCAACCAGTTGATCTTCAACTGCAGTTGAAGAGTGACTAAAACAAAGAGGACAGTGATGTATACAGAGGGATATCTGTCTGCACAGCTGTACAGATGAAGTCATGCAGACCAAAAAGCACTTCATGGTCACAGACCCATACCTGTATATGGATAGTTTTGGTAACTCTTAGGGGAGCTGTGAGTGAGAGATTTTCTAACCCTTAAACTTGACCTGACTCTTGCTCTGGTTCACACAAGCAGCGGTTCAGGAAAACTATGTGGGACACAGGTGTACTTTGGTTGGTTATGGCTTCTTGTTCCATTATGCTCTGTATCTCCTCTACCTCTCCTTTTGGGACAGCCTTCTGCAAAGGGGAGGTTCTACAGCAGAGTCCTGGTGTCTAATTTCCTACCGCTCTGCTCAGGCTAAGCTGACTTAAGAAGGCTTTAGAGCAGTGAAGGATCCGATCAAATGATGAGGGAGAGAGTGTGTGAGTGTGGAATTCATACAGAGTGTATATTTCTCCATACATGACGCATGAACACTTAGGTGAATGATTGGGGGATGAAGGAGGGGATGCGTTAATTATTTCCTGAAGACCTTTGTGATTTAGTGATAGCAACAAAACCACATTTGCTGCCCGGAAAAACCTCTTCCAGTAGATAACCTTCCCCATGAGGATTCTATGTGCCATGTTGCAAAAGATTAGAGAATCAATTTCATGGCCATACTCAGGAATTTCTCTTCTGAAACTGCAAAGGAAATGCACCTTGTGCTAAATGTGGGCAGGGAGGGAGAAGCTGTGGGATGCAAACAGTTTCACCAGTGCTCTGGAGATAAGTAGATAGACAACCTCACACATAAACAAGCAGGCCTTAAAATGCATTCCCATGCATATCTTCAGGCAGTAATGTCCCCAAGCAAGTGGGCATTTGTGAACACAAATTGCAATCAAAAAAACAGACAGGCGTATTTATAGATTTACTGAAAAAATATGTCCTAGAAATACTTTTGCATAATCAATCACATACACATGTGCATGTACGTTTATGTATGAAACTTTGCATGCAGACATATTCTGGCAAAACCAGGCTTGCTGCACGTATGTATATTTTGCTAGCCATTCAGGTATATGCATATAAGGTATAAATATGCATTAGGTATAAATTAAGGTATTTATCATTATTAAATTACTATATATAAATATATATAAATTACTATATATACATATATAAAAATTACTATATATACATATATAAAATCACTATACATATAAAATAAATAATTATTTGTTATTATAAAATTAAAATTAAAATAAAAATAAAATTAAAAATACCTTATTAAATTAAGGTCTAAATATGCATTATATATAATGCTAATATATATTATATGCTAATATATATTCTTAACATGCTAATGCATATTTATACCTTATATATATTATATATACCTTGTACAAACATGCACACTTATGTAATTAGCAAGAAAAACAACCTTCTGCCCATATTTTCTTCCATTTCCATGCAGAGTAACCATTGAGATTTCTTTCCCCGCTGTCATGTGAAAAAACACTTGGCAGAGAGAGATTTTGATTCTGTTGTGCCCTTTTCTTTTGCCTTCTGTTTTGTATGTAGGTTGGAAGCTATTTCAGACCAGCTTTGTGATTTGATTTGGTTTACAGAAGCCTCAGAACAGTGAAATCTTGGTCGTTGGCCCAGGACCAAACTGATGGTCAAAAAACAAATAATTGTTAATAGATAATAAAATAATAATAGTAGTCAGATAATAATAGTAATATATACATAATTTTGGACAATTAAGATAGTAGGTATATGATAGATGATGTAATTGATAAAAATATACATTGTCATACACTGTAGGATTTTGTATTGTCTTCTTTCTGCATGAGAAAACAGCTACAGCTGGTGAAGTATTTAGAAGCTGTATTATTCATGACTATAGAAAGGATGTTCATGGCAATACACAGATGGGTGTAGTGGGAGGGGTGTGTAATGAGTAATTAGGCAATGCAGTAATACAGAATAACAGGCTCGCAGAAAGATGTAGGTGAGAGGGGCTTCTGGAGGTCTCTAGCCCAAGCCCCTGCCCGCAGCAGGGCTGACTCAAAAGCTAGGTCGGGTTGTCCAGGCATGTTCTGAACATCTCCAAGACTGAAGATTCCCCTGGGCACCTGTTCCTGTGCTGAGCTACCCTCTGGAGGGAGTGGATGGGGACATGTTTTCCTTTTGCATAGACTTTCCTTTCTTGCAAGTTATGGCTTTTTCCTTTTGTCCTTCACTGCCCCTCCAAGAAGTATTGCTGTGACATTTCTCTCCAACCCCCCTCTCTCTTCAGGTGGTGGGACTGCTGTTAAATCTCCCCTTTGCCTTCCGTTCTTCGGGAAGAGCTATTATTTTGTTGCTGCTCCTCACATGTGCTTCATTGGCTCTATATCTAAACAGTTGAGCCTAGACCTTTTACTGACATTTACATTTGCTTATGAAGTGAGTTTGGGGAGGTTTCAGTTTTGAGACCAAATATGGCTACTCTTTCGTGATCCATCAGAAAAAAAATCCTAAGGAAGATCATTTCAGGAGCAGCAGGTTGGCTACAAGGTGGGAGTGAGAGGGGTGAGCAGTAGAGCCCAAGGCCACCTCAGTGGCCAGGAGCAGCAGATTAAAAACAGTATACACTGGGAATGCTGGGGGAAGGGATTTCAGGACTAGAGTATGTTGAGAAGAACATATTGTTCAGTCTGAATGGCATGGGGAATAGCTTTGGACTGTGAGATGAGGACAATTTTGGGCAGGTGCTGAGCTTTCAGAAAATAGCTCCCAGAAAAGTCTTGAGATTATGGTGCTGTACATATTTTTCCCCTGAGATTCTCTGCAGCTTTTCCTCCATTACTCAAGCAATGAAACTTCCCCATCTTTTTTTGGAAAGATAAACCCTGCTGGTTTACAGTTAAATATTAATAAATGCTATCTCCCTTAAAATGAACTTTACCCTGGTTGTTTTTTGGGGTTCTCCTCTCCCCTTCTTCCTCCTTAACAGTATTTATACCTTCAGCTGTTTTTGCACCGTTATCATGTTCTCACTCAGCATTTAGCCAAGCTGGGCATGATAGTACTTTTTCTGGCTCAACCCTTTAGGTGGTAATTGATATATTTTAACATTCCGGTTTTACTGGTGCTCGGAAACTCTGCATTCCTTGTGTTAGTGAGCGCATCAAAAGAAGGAACTGTGTTATATTTTTAGTTTTATATGTCTTCTAATGGAGTGGATATTTCTTACCTAACCTACTTTTGCTTTAAGGTCATCCTCTGATTTCTGGATTCTTTCTCTCTCCCACAATCTCCTACCATTTTAAATAGTGCCAGAGTCCTGGAAAGAAAAGCATGTGTATGAGACAATCTTTAAGTGAATTGAGACTAAGTTGTTCTATAGGACAGAACCTTCATTTTCGTGTCTGGAGACTAATTCCTTTTTCCCCACATCCTGACTGCACCATTTTCCAGCTAGATAGAAGCAGTGAACTAGAATACCATATGAGGACTTTTACCATTCATACTACTATATTGTCATGCTATTCCATCTGGGCAGTTGGAAGACTGTAATTTGAACATCATACTTGGCATGGATTTGAGTTCATAGTTTGGATTAAGCTGTATTTGATATAAACCTATCCCTCGTGACCATGTAAAGGCAATGAAACATTAGCTGAGGTGATGTGAAGATGCATTTGTCTAAAATCTGCTGGTACTTGCCATTTCTGGCTGAAATAGACACAGTGAGAGAAAAAAGGAGCAGTCTGCTGTTTACGACTGGATTCTGCATGTGACAGCTTATCTTATATATGAAGCTTGTCAGTCTGATGTTTCACTGCCTGTATTATGGGGGTCAGAGCACATCCATTCCTCACTTCAAAGAGTCTGCATTGCTTAATTTGCCTAGAGTGTGTTGATAATCATGTGGTTAATAATTACATTCAATTTGTCAGCTTCCAATGTAGAAGAATACTTTCAGATGTTCAGATAGCATCAATTTGTTTAAGAGACAGTAGGTAGGCCACCTTAAGAACAGGATGATTTAAAAAAGCCTAGATGTGTGTTCTGTGAAAAAAACGTTAGGGTTTTCAAAGGGAGCTACTGCACGTGGTTCAAGGCTCTCACAAGGAATATGAAAATAAATAAACGAGTTAGGACCTTCAGTCATATTTGTTACGTGGAAATATGAATTGGTTGATCACTGAAACAGGTGGTCAGAGAAGCCAGGGAAATTCCACCCTTAGAGATATTTAGGAGTTGCCTGGACAAGGTCTTGAGCAGCCTAATCTGGCTTTGGAGTTCCCATGCTGCAAGCAGGGACTCGGACTAGAAACTTCCAGAGGTGCCTTCCAGTCTAAATCTTTCAGTGAGTTTCTGAATTTATTAGATCTCAAGGTAAAAAGAGCAACATCTCCTGTGTCACTTTGAAAGGAGGAGACATGAAGCAATCAAATAGAAATGTCTCCTAAGCACATGATAGTGCTTTATATCCCTCATATGTCTTGTCTTTCTCCAGCTGAAGTGTCTGATTTTGCTGATCATAGCACTGCTCACTCTCCTCCCGCCACTCAGAAAATCTTAGAGAAGCAGATGGGGAGAAAGCTGGGGAAGAAGCAAAGGGTCACCTTGGGAAGTGCCAAGATCACAGGCTGTGCTTCAGGTGGTGACCTGGCCTCAGGTAAAGCCAAATCCAGTTTATTGAAGGACATGTGAGGAGGAGAGGCTTATTCTCTGCTTCTCAAATGCACACCTTCCCCAGCTGTACTCTGAAAGGGTGCAGCAGGGTAGCTGCTCTGATAAACAAACAAGGGGGCACAGTCAGGATCCTTCAGACTCCCTTGAAGTCTTGTTGACAAGGTGGCACAACTGCCAGTTGTACTACAGATCCATGTATGATATGGCATTGGTAAACACGGGTGTGAATGGCATATAACCAATTGCATTTCAAGATCAGTACCTGAAGACGAAGACTAGATTAGGTAGTTAGGAAATTCAGAGGAACTGGAGATAGGAGAAGCCTTAGCATGATGATTTGGGTAAATAATGGGAGGAGGTGTGTAAGTACCCTGTGATATGTCTGAGCTGCTGCTGCTTGTTTTCCTCTGCAGGCACCACCAGTGGCTGTGTGCCCTGTGAAGCATTCCTTGGCAGCAGGAGGAACAGATGCGGGATGTTCCTGCAGCCTGTTTGATAGTGTAATACCTCTCGAAACCTTCAGAGATGTTCTACAGTGCTGCTGAAATCTATGAGACAGCCCTGAGGGTGGCAGTCTGGTGTGAACTACTTTGACCTTCTTTTGTACCTCCAGAAAGCCTGTTCAGTCTCTTCAGACAACAGCCAGCTCTTTCTCAGGATGTTGGAAAACAATTAATATTCTGTGTTCATATCTTGTACCCCCAAAAAGATTAAAAAAGATTTTGGAGTGAATGAGAAGAGGGAACCAGACAGGAAAAAGGAAAAAAAAAAAAAAAAGATGAACTGCATCTGTCTGAGAGTTTCTGTGTCTCTGTCTCCCTGCTTGGGTACATTTGGGTTTGCACCTTGAACTGTTAGTAAATCTGCCTTTTCATCTTAAATTCTACTTGTGAAGGAGCGTTTCCCTTACCCTTCCCTTTTGTTCTCTCTTGCTTCCTGCTCCTCTAGCTTTATGGCCAATACACAGATCAGATAACCAACTTCGCAGAAAAGGAAGCAGCAAAACTACTGTACAAGAAGCAGAACAATGAAAGACCCCTGAAACGTGAGAGTCAAGTAGAGATCAAAGAAGAGCACTATTCCAAATGTCAAGGTAAGGGCAATTCATCTTTCATTACCCTATGTCCAGACATTGGGTAGACCAGCCAGAGAGACGGAATTTTAGCAAGGTAAAAAACAAGAAAATTGTGACTGGGGAGAAGCAGAAAAGGAAGAAAAAGGAATCACAGTGGATCGAAAATACTTTTTTCATGTGAGCTTTCATCCTAGGAAGAGCCAAGATCTGCTTGGAAAAAAGAATGGTCCCAAGTTAATAATATTTTCCATAACAGATCTCTGTAACAAGAGGAAATGGGCTTTCTCATGTTAGATTTTTGCTGCTAGTGCACAAAATGTTAAATTCCACCCACCCCAGCTTTTTTTTTTTTTTTTTTTTTTTAGTAAACTGCATATGGTTTTGCAGGACTGTGTAAGAGAGAGATGGGTATCAGTCCTTCAACACGAAACCCATGATGCTTCCAAATAAATCCTTACTGCAGTTAGTTCTCAGCCCAGGAGACAAGAGACAGACACAGGCTTCATCTATGTTCCTTCAGTTTTTCTGGTTCACTCTTCCCTCCACAGACTGTGCTAGACGCATCCAGAAATATGTTACCAAGAAGCTTGGAGAGGACTGGATTTTCCTGGTTCTCTTGGGTCTGGCCATGGCGTTGGTGAGCTGGGGAATGGATTATGCCAGTGCGAAGAGCCTACAGGGTGGGTCCCATTCAGGTGTTGCAAAAACACACTGTAAATTATGTTAATGTTTTACAAAGCCCAGTGACAATGTTCCTCCTCCTTTAACATCAGTGTCCCATCCTCACCCCTTGCTGCCTGGGAAGTTTGAAGTACTTGCAATGTAGTAGAGAAAAGGTTAACTAGGGAGAGGTTCTTTAAAGGGATGGCAGGGAAAAATTTGGAAGTAAGTGGGCAGAAACAAAGGATATGTTTATGATGAGCCAAAGAAAACATGTTATTTTGACTCCCTTTCCCTCCTGCTCCATTAAACATGTAGGGGCACAGGGAAGTGGTACTGTGGTCATTCCTATCATACTGGTTCCCATCTTCCCCAGAAACAATGAGCACGTGGAAGATGGGCAGGAGAAGGGCTCTTGGATGCCCTCCTGACACTGTTTCTGTTTTTTACTCATTGTTCTTTCCAGTTTTTATTTATACAGTGCCCTGCAGTTCCCTGCTACCTGGCCACATACTGCTCTCTCCTTTGTCTCTTTTCACACAGATCTCCTAATCACTGTCTTATATTCCTTCACTACATTTTTCCTATGGTCCCTCTCCCCTTTGCCAGCTGTAACAATTACAAGATCTTTCAGTCCTCCTGCCCCCCATCTTGGTGCATACCTGTACACACGACATTGTCCACATTCTGTTAACTGCACTGTCTCTTTGTCCTTACCCTCAGTGTCCCAGAACTGACCTGCACACACACCCCAGCCCTTTCCCTTCCTGCCCCCCATCTTGGTGCATACACATGTACACATGACATTGCCCACATTCTGTTAACTGCACTGTTTCTTTGTCCTTACCCTCAGTGTCCCAGTCCTGACCTGCACACACACCCCAGCCCTTTCCTCTCAGCACTCTTGGCTGCTGATGTCCACCAGACACTGCAGTTCCTCAGCCCAATGTTCTTCCTTCTAGAGCTTCCCCATCCACCAGGCGTCTGGCATCCCCTACCAGTTTCAGGGAGCCCCTGTCCTTTATGCTGCCCACAGCTGAGTCATTTGTTGTTTTTTTCTTTCCCTCCACCAAGTCTCAGGCTCCTGCTGTATGGGGAGCCAGCTCAGGCAAAGAGCCTCCTCCTCCTGCTGCACAGGAGCTGCAGTTCAGTTTGGATTCTCAGCAGCTCGTCGTGCTGTTGCACCTGGCTGAGCAATGGTACCACTGCTGTTTTAACAGTTGGCACAGCTCCCTTCATGCTGCTACTCTAAAAGACAGATCAAAATCAGAGCTCTTAAGCTAGTTTTTATGAAGGAATGATTTTCATGTGATTGAGATGGAGGAGAGGGCACTAGCTATTGGTGGGCCACTTTATTGTCCTTCAGGATCCACACAAGATCCTCGGGTTGCCAAATAAAAAGACCCTGTGCAGTGATTCATCCTCACAATTGCATGTAACATACCTCTTCTTACGCCACATTTGAGCACAGGTATTGATAGTGTTTAAGAACAGGGAGCCATTTCTACCCATTCCTGCAGAATCGCTCTTTTATTTGGGAAACTTGTACTCCAAAAGTAACAAGGCATGTCTTAGAAAATGAGGACTTTAGAATAACATTTCTCAGGGAGATTTAGTATGGGCAGGTTTAGCAAGTGTGTGATTCTTTGATGTCTACCAACCTGTTTGGAGCAGCTGTGGTTACTGACGCCTTCTTTGTTTCTTTGCCTACAGCCTACAAGTGGATGTACCGAGAGCTGCACCCGAATGTTCCTCTGCAGTATCTGGTGTGGGTCACATACCCACTTGTTCTTATTCTGTTTGCGGCCATTTTCTGCCACCTCGTCTCTCCACAGGCTGTTGGTGAGGGCAGAAGGCATGGCAAGACGTGTTTCTGTCTGTCTCGTTTTTCTTATTCCATTTGCCTGCGGGTTTTGTTCATCCCCTGCTCTGCTGTTGTTTTCAGGGTCTGGAATCCCAGAGGTGAAGACCATAATGAGGGGAGTGGTCCTCAAGGAATATCTCACTCTCAAAGCTTTTGTGGCCAAAGTTGTGGGCCTCACGGCTGGGCTTGGAAGTGGCATGCCTGTGGGGAAAGAGGTAAATATTGCTGTTTTCATGTGCAGTAGTGGCCAGGTCTGGGAGGTAGGAGGAGTCCTCTGTGGAAGAAGAGTCAATAAATGTTTTCTTTCTTTTGCCACCATTCCTCTTAAAGCTCTGCTCTTTCTAGCAACACTTGGCCATTTTCCTTCTACTTCGAAAGGCTTGATATAAAAAACGTCAAAGAACTGAAGTCAGCTAATCTTTGAGATGAAAAAAAAAAATAATATTGGAGGACTGCCTGAGATGGCCAAAGAGAAATTATGAGATCTGCAATGGCTAAATGGTTGTCAGTAACCAGAGGGTAACCTTCTCTGATTTCCTCCTTCTCTCTTCTAGGGTCCTTTTGTGCATATTGCCAGTATCTGTGCTGCAGTACTCAGCAAGTTCATGTCAGTCTTCTGTGGTGTGTATGAGGTAAGGCACATGTCTCTGCATGCAGCTCTTCCACAGGTTGAACCCCTGAGACACATGGGATAGCATTGGTAGGACACAAAACACAGAGGAAACATATAGATTGAAGTTCACTGTGCTGGTATAGAGCAGTAAAATAGAACCCAAAGAAAACGGTGGTGGGAGGCCAGATATGCATTCAAATAACTGTTCAGGACCACCAATGTTATCTACCAATTACACAGAGGCTGGTTAGAAATACGCCTTTGACAAGTTTTCAATCTCATGATGCTGATACCTGTGCACTGTAATCACTGTCTGTATAAAAAAGTAGCTGCAGACAAAGATCAATTTGTCTTTAAGCCAAATTTATACAGCATTGCTAATTATAGACACTGACACTCTCCAGGCTTTTGCTGTCGCAGAACAGCCTCTGCAGGCTGATCACTGTATTGACTAGTTGAATATATATATATAAAAAAAATCTATTAACTGCTTATATAGCTAAATGTAGGAACTGCTTTACATACAGGCTCTTAGCAGAAGCTGGCTGTGTAATTCAACAATAGGAGGTGCTGTTCTACTTGAGTAGATCCTGTCTGTGTAGAAGGACCAGATGTCACTGCTGAAGACCAGCTGCCAGTACTAAAGACCGCACTAAAGTGTGTAGAGCCTGCTATTTGTAATAGCAGTGGCTGAATCTGCTGCTGGCTGTTGCTTTGTTTCATTGTTCTGGATCCTAACCTCCTTGCTTTGCTCCCTCTAACCCCAGCATGCCCTTCTCTGGCTGCACTCTCTGTTACAGAATGTGCATAGGCAGTTCGACCTCCTGGTGGCGGCTTGCACAGTTGGAGTTGGATGTTGCTTCGGGGCTCCTCTTGGAGGCAAGTGTCTTCCTATATGTGACATTTAATGTACAGCTCATTTAGCCTCTTGCTGTGAGATTTCCTGCTCTCAGGAAAAGGTTCTCCACAGATTCCTCTTCCACTCTAGCAACACAAGTTCTTTCTTTTCACGTGGACCTGATAACAGTGAAAGAAAGGGAAGGCTGTAGGAAAAGTGACACCTCTTAATATGCTGATTTCTAATGATGCAGCTTGTTCAGTCCCTGCCATGGATGTTGTTCAACCTGGAGAGCACCAAGCACTGTCCAGAAAGTCAATAAAGATTGACTAGAGAATAGAAGTTAAAAAAACCCTTCATTTTTGCAACATCTAAGGGCAGAAGAAGGTGGCAATTGTGACAGGAAGTGATCATGTGAATAGGAACCTACTGTATGAATGCTTCTTCAGTGGACTGGAGAACAGAATTATCAGTGTGTAAAGTTTTGGGCTCCCCATATAAGATGATGAGAAGGGCCAGTAAGATGATTGGGAGGTTGGAGTAATGGTGTATGTGAAGAAGATAAGGAAACTGGGTTTGCTCCGCCTAAAGGAGAAAAGGCTAAAGGGGGATGGTCTAACTGATGTCATCAACCACCTAAAAGGGTATTTTAGCAAAGATTGATCCAAACTCTTTTCAGAGCAGCACAGTGCAAGAGACAACAGGCACAACCTACAATAAGAGAAATTCTGACTCTATATAAGGAAAATAGGTTCCTCTCCCCCTGAGGTGGTTCAGCACTGGCACAGATGTCCAGAGAGTCCAGGGAATCTTCACCCTTGGAGCTCTTCAGGACTTATCTGAACAAGAACCTGATCTAGCCTTGGAATTGGCACAACTCAGAGCAGGGAGTTGGAGGAAACACGTCTAGTGGTTCCCACTTTTCCATGATTGCACTGTGAGGAGAAATGTGGAAATTTATCTCTGTCCCCTCACATTTGTCTTCCGATTCATGGAATTTCTTTAAACAGCACATGTGCCACAGGTACATGGTAACTTCTTCATAAAACAGTGGAAATATATTCATAAATAATGTGTCCTAAAATGTTTTCCATTCTTTGTTGTGTCTTCATTTCACTTTTCCCATGGTTATTGTGCCTGGAAGTTTAAGGTGTTTTCGAAATGCGATGTTTTTTCTAAGTTGGCTTTGTTTCTTCCATACACTACTTTCCTGTTAGTCTTCAAATGGATGAGTTAGTTGACAAATACAACATAGTCTTTCATCAGCAATAATGATGATCTTTACTCTGGTTTGCTATTAAAAAAAAAAAAAAGGAAGTAACATAGTTTGTCAGCTACAAATTAGAGGTTTTTCAGTTGGTAACTTGAGAAAAGATGCACCAGGAAGAAAATCAGGTTCAGCAAGAGAGGCTGAGAGCTGTGTATATGTGGCAATATACCAAGTTGGAGACAGTCTGAGCTGAAGTCTGAGGCTTCAAGGCAAAACTTGTAAGTCTGCCAAAAGCCTTGAGAGAAAGCAGGTTCAGAAACAAGGTTTAGACCACAGGCAGGTGGAACCATTGGCAGTATACAGGAGAATGGTATCTGTCTTAATGTAAAAAAAATAAAAATGAAAAAGACCAAAACTCAAAAAACCTTCCATAACACAGTCTACAGTTCTTGTTTCTTTCTCTATACCAGGAATTAATGTAGTCTCAGAGACTGCAGGACACATTGTACATAGTTCAATAGGAGAGGCTAGAGAAGAGAAGGTTAAAGGGGGAGTTTTCTAATTGATGTCTTCTGTAGCTAAAGGAGATGTTAGAGAGACAAAATAGCCAAATGCTTCTCAGAAAAAAGGACAAGAAACAACAGGCACAACTTGCAACAAGGGAAATTCTGTCTTTGCATAAAAAAATAATCTCCCCTACCCCCAAAGATTTTCCGGGTGGCACAAATGCCAAGACAGTCTGGGGAATCTCCACCCTTGGAGGTGCTCAGGGCTCACCTAGCACCTTGATCCTGAGCACCCTGATCTAGCCTTGAAGTTAGCGCAGCTCTGAGCAGAGTTGGAGAGGAAGCATTCAGAAGTACCTTCCAGGCTAAAGCTTGCTGTGAGTCTGTGATAACATTGTAGTATGGGAACAAACTGAAAGTTATCTTAGCTTTTGTAGCCCTAGTTGGGTTCCTCTTATGGATTCACACCAGATTTCTGAATGTGATTTCCATTCCCCAGGAGTCATGTAATCTTTAGCTAACCTTTGTTCAGGATACAGCTTGAAACTTCATGTCATATTGCCCACGGTGCATAACTTCTTGGTGGTGTTGGTGGTGAACGCCACCCTGTGTGGCGTTTTGAGGAGCCCTCAAAATGGGTTTGAAAAGCCATTTTAGCCCTTGACAAGAAAAAGGTGCCCAGCCTACTTTTTCTGAGTGCACTCTGGTACCCTTTGATTGTCTGTTTGTTTTGACCTATCTGGCTGCTCCTCTGCTGCTACACAGCACCAGCACTTTGACCTGGAAGATGCCATATGCCACAAGATGTACTTAGTGGTTGCTCCAAGTTTCGCTCTCTCATACTGTTCTTCAACATTGTCACATCAGGCTTTGCGCCTTCAAACAACTTTAATTACCTCCTGCCATACTGCAGGCAAGAGGTAATTGCACATACCCTCTGTTTAAAGCTGTTAATCACCTTGTTGGTGGGCTCCCGCTATTCCCCACTTTGAACTGAACCCCATCCCTCTCTGAAAATGATTATGTCTTAAGGCACAGGGGCACTGATGGGACCCAGAAGTTACCTAGAACAAATCTGTGGATAAGGACACATTGCTCTGGGTTAGGGAATGGACCATGGCCCATTTTTCTTGGGTTGTGCAGAGGTAGCCTCAAGACACCTTTTGGTTGAGGCTCTATGAAAGACCTGCTCAGGTAGACAGAAATTCATGACCTTCTGGCCTTAGAATTCATCCTGGCCACTCAGATTCCCATCATAACACAAGACCATCCCTTCTCACAACTCTTGTGGGAGATCTAACAGGCTACTTTGGGAACACACGATAGTAGAAAGTGCCAAATACACTGGCTTTTAAAACTGGTGTATTACACATCACTTAGGATTTAGACAAAATAAAATAAAACCTATCTGCTCACCTTCCACCACCCTCAGGCAGTTCAGGGCCAAATCTTGGAGAAAGAGCAGAAGAGCAGTTTCTCCCTTTCAACAGCTCTATGTCTTCCAAAACTGTTTCTACCCATTATGCTTTCTATTTCCCTGTTTTCACCAGGACAGCACAATGTTAGGTGACCTGTTAACCCACTCACCTGCCCCAGGTGACAGGACCAGGCGTCTGTCCACACTCGGCTCTAGACACACGTGTGCCTTGTGCACACAGACTCCTAGGGTGGGGTTTTTGGGGCACTCTCTTGCACATGAGCATCCTGGGATTCCCTGCCAAAGTGAAAGAGATGGAGTAAAACACCCTTACGCACCCTCCACCCTCTGGAGGGCTTTCCACAAGGCATTTCTTCTACAGTGACAGAAATGTGCATGTTTCAATGAAAGATGAGATGCTGCCTCCTCCACGTGTCTTGAGGATGTGATTTCAGGTATATGCCTTCCTTGTGCCAGGTCTTGTCTCTTGAATGTTATGAAGCCACCCAGAAGGGAGAAGTAAGATAAATATAGCTGTAACTCTGAGACTGGTTGACAGAGCTAGGTGACAGCACGTGGCCACACCTGCCAATTCTGCTACTCACTCTCTGCTTTCCTCCCTTCTTTCTTCTGTTTGTCTGTCTCTCTTTGTCTCTTTCACCAGTAGCAGCCATATTATTACACGGATGTCCTGACTGTGGGTTGCGCCGTGGGGGTCGGCTGCTGCTTTGGGACACCACTTGGAGGCAAGTGGCTGTTCTGTTTCCTTTTCCTCAGGTACCTAAATCCTCTCCTGCCTAGTCCTCTCCTCCTCTCCCCCTTTCCTGCACCGTAGTCTTGATCTGTCACCTACTCTGACGCATTCTATTTTCCACATGTTGTCAGCCTTCTGGAGGCAAGAGGGGAAGGGTCTCTAGAACAGTGGTCTCCAAATGGGGGTGTGCAGACCCCAGGGGGTACCTAAGATGATCCTTTGGGTTGTGGGAAGAAAATACTTGAATTTTTTTTTTTTTTTTTAATCTAAAAAATAAATAAAGAAAGCTTCACTAATATTCAGTACATGTATTGGCAGTGGTGCCCTCATTCGGTCCATATGTCAGGTGGCCAATTGACACATACAGTGCTTGAGGTGTCCTGGGTGTAATGTGGAGGGTTAACAGTGGTGCCCTCACTCATTTCCTTGCTTTCAGCATATTGCAATATATTGCAATCACTGCGTGCCAGCTTAAGTGGATTTATGGATTATATTATCAAGTGATAAGTAAACAAACCCTCACTAAATGGACAAGTGGCTTAAAAAGATTCCTGCAAAGGAGCCATGGATTGAAGATAATACTAATGATGCGAGCACAGACAAATGACAAGAGAATGGCAGAGCTGACACTTCTACTCTTACTACATGCTCTTCATCAGCCACGTTGCAGGGTACAAACGATGACCAGCTAATCAAGTCTGACAAGTTGGCCAAAAAAAAATCAAAATTATCAAAGGCTATTTTAAATATGGATTTACATCTGCTGTCATTAACAAGGAAGCTCACCCTAAGTGCAGATTGTGCTTTGAGAAGTTAGCTATTGATGGCATGAAGCCATCAGAATTAGCAAGACATTTAAAAGGTAAGCATCCAGAACATGAAGACAAACCTCTACAGTTTTTTTCAGCAGTGTTTCAAGCTATGTGATATCCAATCCAGTACTTTACAGAATTTCACTGAATTTAATGATAAACATTTAGAAACCTCATTTGAGGTTTCTTGCTTCATAGAAGAAGACAAAAAGCCACTGGGGAAGCATTTTTTTTCCTGCCACAGTAAAAATGGCTGCAATAATACAAAGAAAGCAATGTGATGGCAAACTAAAATGCACTCCTTCATCAGCAAACACTGTTGGAAGATGTGTAGGAAAAAAAAAAAACAACCAAAATGACAGAGTCACAGCATTATAGGGGTTGGAAGATCAGAGATCAGAGATCAGAGCTCATCACCTTCGGAGATCATCTTCTTGCTGGAGGTTTGAAGAAACAAGTATCAGTACAAATCACACAGTGTGAGAGGCTTGCTATACAGCTGGATGAAAGTACAGATGTTATTAACATGTCTCAGCTTATGATATTTGCTAGATTCTCTTCTGATTGTGAAATACATGAAGAACTATAGTCTGTGAGCCACTAAAGGAAAGATCTACCAGAGAAGCTATATTCTCAACAGTAAATTACTTCATTAATACAAACGTTTTACGGAAAAGCTATGCAAGTGTAACAACTGGTGAAGCAACTGCTTTGACTGGCATAAGAAGAGATTGCGTGGTAAGGTTACATAGATAGCACCACACCTGAAAGTCATTCACTGTGTTGTTCACAGGCAAGCTATTGCAGCAAAGAAATTGGAGCCAGACATGCACAAAGTGCTACAGGATGTCATCAAGGTGGTTAGTTTAATAAGAAACAAGACCTTGAAACAGTAGAATCTTTACAATACTTCATCACGAGATGGGGAGTGACCATGGAAATACTTTATACCATACAGACATTTGCTAATTTTCTCACAGCAATGAGCTGTTTTTGACTTTGAAGACCAATTACACATTTTTCTTTTACAAAAAGATGGGTGTTCTGAATTTGCTGATCTTTTCTGTGATGACAAGCATCTGTCAGTAGCACGCTACCTAGCAGTTATTTTCAAAAAAATAAACATACTTGATGTGAAGGTGAAAGTGGTGTTCTATCAGTGGTTGAGAAAGTAACTGCTTTTCAATAGAAACTTGTGGAGATTTTGTGATTTTGTTGCCAAATACAATGTAAGTGTGTCAATAACTCGACTTGTAGACATAAAAGACTTGGAAACAGAAAATTCTAACCTGTTTAAAAATCTTCCAGATTAGGAGTTTCAGTGGGTTTTGAACCCATTTGTTAAAGATCTACAAAGTCAACACCTTCTGATTAGTTTGCAAGAACAACTGATTGACATCAGGGAAGATGGAAATTTACTATCCAAATTTCAACAAAAATCTTTGAAAAGTGGTGAATGGGATTGAAAAAATAGTATCATGATTTAGTCAGCACAGCCAATGATGCGTTTCTTGCATTTGGATCTGTGTATCTTTGTGAGTTATCTTTTTCAGCTATGATAGCCATTAAGACCAAATATCAAAATAGACTGAGCATAGAACCAGACCTTTGAATCACTTTATCACAAAGTATTAAATCAAGATTTTTCAAAAAGAAAGAATATCAATATTTTTAGTGAGAACAAAAAATTTGTTGTTCCATTAATATATAAAACAAATTACTTTTTAAAAATTTTGTTTATTTTATCTTTATCTTGTCTTTTTTAATTGTTTTTTTGTGTGTGTGTATGTTTTGAATTGTACTTAATATATTAGTACAGTAATAA
>NW_015090888.1:460657-528435 GCF_001431845.1 Calidris pugnax
GTTTATCTTTATCTTGTCTTTTTTAATTGCTTTTTTGTGTGTGTATGTTTTGCATTGTACTTAATATATTAGTACAGTAATAAATTTATGTAATTTTTAAGTAAATACACATATATTAGGGGGTACCTGCTCAAAAATCTTTTATCGGTAGGGGTGCGTGATCAAAGTGTGGAGACCACTGCTCTAGAAGACTATTTAGAAGCCTCTCTCATGCCTCGAACACCTCACTTCTGATTTTAACTTTGGTCCCTTTCCATCTCTTCCTAGGGGTCCTTTTCAGCATTGAGGTCACTTCCACTTACTTTGCAGTGCGCAATTATTGGAGAGGTTTCTTTGCAGCTACCTTTAGTGCCTTCATTTTCCGAGTCCTTGCTGTTTGGAACAAGGATGCAGGTAAGCTAAGAGCCATTCCTACTCTCTTTGGACAAAACTTGCTCTCTTAGCTTATGATTTTCCATCTTCCTCAAAATCACAACTTTGTATGATGTTTGAAACTTCTGCCGCGACATGTGAATTCCACCAGTAGAGAAGGAAAAAGAAAGGGAAGTAACTTATGTCATCATTGTATAACCCAACCTATTCCTAGGTGTGCTGGGCATATGACTGAAAAATGACTAATTAAGAGTCTTCAGCAAGTAAGAGGCCCCCTGAGGAGGTATTTTTACCTCTATTCAGGATAATGTCAAGGCTGCAAGCACAGAGGTATCCCATCACAGAGGATGCAATACATAGCGTATGCTGCTGTGATCTGCTGGAATTGCCAAGGTCTGCTTTGGTCATCTCTTGACTAGGAGCATAAAAACCAAATAGTCTAGAAAATTGAGATGATAAAATGATTATGAAGGCTGCAGGTTTGGTAGGTCCTGAAAACATAACTGTCTCAAGTAACTGCAAAGCATGAGTGCAAGATTTGTGCAGAGAGAAATAGCACAGGCCAAGCTTGTTCAGGAGAGCATTCCAGATACTGTGGGAATTGAGTTCCAGATGATGGAGAAGGCTGTTATTTCTTTGTAAACTTCTTGCTTATAATGTCTTTATATTTTATTCTTACAGTTATATCTGGTTTATTGATCTAAGCTCCATGTAGGCAGTTCCCTTACTTAAACCTGCTAGAACTTTTGTGTCTCTTGACTTCACAGGGTTAGATTATTTTTTTTGTGCTAAAACATTATTTGGCTTTAATATTCTCTTGGATATAGAAAGTGGCTACACTTCTACTTGAATACAGAAAGTGACTATATCTTTCTTTGGAAAACACTGCCTCTTATTGAGGGCTATTCAACCATCAGATCTGTCACAGAAAACACATCTTTTTGTTCTTTCTAGAGGAAAATATAAGAAACTCAAAGGCAAATGTCAGGAGATAATATCCTATCCTTCACTTTATCTACTCTTGCTCCCTTGCTGATCTCCCAAATCATTAGAAATTAGCTTAATTCTGAAACGTCTTAATTACTATCCCTTCTTCAAAAATCACCTGGACAGCTTTAATATCCACACTAATGGCTCCTTAGGTTCTGCTTCATTGACTGACTGGGTTAAAGAGTTCCATTATCCAATTGTCTATGAAAAATAGTTCATTTTCATAGTTCTGAATTTCCTTTGTCTGTGTTGGCAATGTCCTTGTCCTTTTATTAAGGAACTAGAATCTTTTGTCTAGCAAAGTAATTCATTTTTTCATGATTTTTTTATCGTGCCTGCTCCAACTTATCTTTCATGTCTTTTCTTGCTCATTTCCTTCTGAAAGTTACAATCCTGGTCTTTTCAGTCTTGGTTCATGCAAGGGTTTTTCTTAGGTCACCTCTCTTCCAGAATGTTTTTGAGATGATCAGAGTTCCAAGCAGGTGTGGCTATAGCATGGATCTATTGGAAGGCATTACAATATTGCAATGCAATACTGTGCATTTTTGAGATATGAGAGTTCCAAGCAGGTGTGGCTATAGCATGGATCTATTGGAAGGCATTACAATATTGCAATGCAATACTGTGAATTACGATACCATTTTTATGCAGCTTCTGCACGTTTTTAGCAGCTGCAGTTAGGAGAAAGGTAAAAAGACCATTTTCTTAGAGCTGTCTACACTAATCCAACTGTCCATCTTGAAATACTATTGTTAAATTTGATTCTTTTCTAATGTATCAATCAACCTGACCCCACTACATTACTTTGCATTCATCAAGACAAATGGTTACCTTTCTTATGCAATCCTCTCTGCTTCCAACGAGGGTAGACTAATTCAATATCATGTTCAGATGTTGCTGTCTTCCACGGAAAATTCTGAATCATAGAAAGATTTAGATTGGAGGGCAACCCTGGAGCTCTCTACTTCAAACTCCTGCTTACAGCAGGGACAACATTCCACTGCCTCTCTGGGCTCCTGTTCCAGCGCTGAACCACCTCCCCAGAAGGAAGCATTTGCTTATTATATGGAGACAGATTTCCTTTGTTGGAAGTTGTGCCCATTGCCTCTTTTTCTTTCACTGTGTCTTTACAACGTCCCCATGATGGGAGACTGTTGTTAGAACCCCCTTGAGCCTTCTCATTTCCAGGCTGAGTAGACCTAGCTCCTGTAGCCCATGCCCTATACCATTTTGGGGCTCACCACAGGACTGTCTCCAGTTTTGCAATGTTTCGTTTGTACTGGGTTTTCTAGATGTGGCTTCATCAATGCCATATAGAAGGCAATAATCACCACCCTCAACTGGCTGGTTGTGCTTTTGCTGATGTGGCCCAGTATGTGGTTAGCTTTCATTGCCACAAGGGCACATATTAAGGATTGTATTCACCAGAACCCACTGGCATGAGAGCAGAGTTTCTCCTGTTGACTAGCCCCCAGGCTGTACTGACACACCTACCATTCCAGTTGTAGGACTAAATATTTGTCTTTGTTGAATTTATGGTGTTCCTACTAGTCAACTCTTCCAGCTTGTGGACACCACTCTGAGTGAAGCCTTCCAAGTGACAAACCACCCCCTTTTCTCATTCCTCAGTTCAGTATGGTCACTGATGAGTGAGTCCTATAATCTAGGAGAGATGCTAAACAGAATCAGTTCCAATATTGACCCCTGAAGAAGTCCATTCAACACCACAGGCCCCCAAGACAACAATTAGCAACTCTGCTACATAGGTACTGTGACTATTTTCAGGATTTCTGTTTCACCGTGTCCCAAGCCTTCATCGTATTTGAACTCTCTTTCTGTCTTCTGGGACTAGAGAGGGAACCTGGAAAGACTCAGACTCAGTGCTGTGACTGTTTCTCTTTGCTCTGGTTGTCTTTGTGGCCCTGCAGCAAAATTCTTCAAAAGTGAGCCCTACTATACTTTTTAATGCATTGTCATTTAGTAGTTTGGATTATCTGTTTCCTAAAACTAAATTGAGATGATCTCTTTCTTGGGCTGATCTAGCAAAAAAAGAGGACACCCTGACATCCTGTTTTTCACTGTCTTCCATCCCTGACTGTTCCTCTACCCCTCCCTTGTACCACATCTGTGTTCATTGGATCCCTCCATTCAATTCATTTCCCTGGCACAGGACTTTTCCAGAAAAAGAGCAGGTAGATATTTTTTTTTTTTTCAGTAGGTTTTTATTAGGTGAAAGAACTCAGTGAAGGCTTTGACATATGTCAGAGTAGATCCGACAGGAGGGGAGAATGGTGCATCCAGGAGGGAAGGAACATGGTGAAGAGGCAAGGAATAAGATCTTCCCATTTTGAATGGCAGCATGTGGTTAGACAAGCTTAGGTATCTTACGTAATGCAACCCACAGAGATGTGATTAAATCATTGCTCTAAACCTAGTCCTGTCTGGCCAATTAACAAGTAATTACTGTCTCCTGTAATAATCATATAATGCTGGATTTTCACTGCTTCTTTTCTTTCCTCATTGTGCAAATAATTCCTTCATCCAGAGCAAGTTGGGATTTACATCTGCCCTCATTCAGCTGCATTTCCACTCTGCGCTAGATTGCTAGTTTGCACGTCACCTGTTGGCATACACATATTTACTGTTTCCACACAATTAGGTACCTCCATGTAAAAGCAGGACAGGTGTCAACATCGGAGTCATTTTCACAGTGCAACACTACCAAGAGCTGGAGAAGATGAGGCTTAGCAGATCTTTTCCATTTCTGATTTCTATGACTTTCATTCTTTTGGTACCAGTCAAAAATGTCACAGATATAAGTTCAGAGAAGACCTGAGTTTTGTTTCTAAAAGGCAACCACAACTATCTGTGACACAGCATCTCCAGATATGTAAGCACTGCCTGCCTTAGCAAAGAGAGTTTTTGGGGTTAGCGAGTATAGCGGGAAGAGTTTTTATTTTCTAGAGAATGGATGGCAGAAGAAAAGAAAACCCTTTAAATATCTGAGATTGTAGCTAAAAAATATATACATTCTCTAAAAACAAACCTATACCATCTAGACTGCTAGTGTTGCAAGTGCTCAAAAATAAACACTACAGAAATCAGACCAGTATTCCAATCTGTAATATTGTATGTAATGTCATGAAGCCACACAGGAGCATGTGAAAACTAGTTCCCCTGTCCCTACCCTTAGATTTTATGGCATTTAACTTATCACTTCGTTATTCCCTTTCCTCTATCTTTTTCTTGTCTCACAGTTACCATCACAGCCCTGTTCAGAACAAACTTTCGCATGGATTTCCCCTTTGATCTGCAAGAGCTGCCAGCGTTTGCTGTAATAGGGTAAGTTCCTGGGAACCTGGCTCCTTGCTCTACAAAGGTTATAGTATGAGCTCTGTTAGGAATTGTTTTGAAAAAGAGTTACTTATACCTCTGTTAGACATTTGGATTGTCAAAAATAAGGCCACTGCTTGTTGAGATTCCTCCTTCAGAAATTATGCCCATGTAGTGCAATGGGTAAGGAAGGAAATGTGAGTATTATCAAGCTGTTTGTTATTTCATTTCCACATAACTTTTTTCAGAAATTAAGTTCAGGGGAAAAAAAAGTAAGTCTAACTTGGTTTAGGTTCTGGGTGTAGATTTACTGACTGGCCCTTTAACTGTTCTGATGGTATCCCCAAATGAACTGACCCAACAAGTATCGCCTTTTCACTTGACAAAAATGGGACAAAAGAATTAACCAGGAAGTTTCCCTTTTACAAGGTCAGAATGGTTATCCTTTTCAAGAGAGGTTGGTACACTCAGCATGGTGGCAAGGGTAACTGAACCGTAATTGGATTCAGTGAAAACAGCAGCAAATTTATGAAGATAAGTGTTTTGTTTTATTTGTGGAGATATCTGACTCGGTTTCATTTAGGGAGGAAATTTTGGCAAATGAAAGAATGCAACTAACTAAAATGAGAAGAGAATTGGGAAATACTAGAGAAAAATGTGATCTTGGAATAGCTGTGAGGAAAAGTCTTGGGTTAGAACTTGAGAGAGGTGTGAGGGAAATCACTGCAGAGCAGCAGTGAAGGGAATATACTGTAAGAACAAATACCTGTGCTGGCGCTGTGAACATATCTAAGACTAGAAATATATTTGAGGTTTTGCAGCTCCTTTTAGTAAGCTGCCCTCATATTCGTTTACTTGAATATGAACTAAAGTGAGATTTTTTGAAAACATTGGATATTTTGAAAATCTATAAATATACAGGAACTTTTGCTAGTAATATCTATCCACGTTGTTCTTTTCCTTAAATAGACTTGCACGCTGAACTCAGGGGAATCTATTTGTTTAGACTGGCAAGGAAGAATGTAACCCTTATGATTTACAGCTGATAGAATGCAAAACTTCTGGTCCTTGTCTGTTTTGAACAGAGTTGGCAGAGCTGTTTTTTTCAGTACTGCATATAAGCTAGGAAAGGAGTACACGACAACTGTGAAATGCTTTTAAATGCCTGGGTATCCCATGTGGTATTTTTAAAAAAAAACAGGCGAAAGACTTGCATAAAGTCCTTGGATAAAGCCCTGATGCCAACTTGGAATTTTCCAAATTCTCTTAACATTAAATCTCAAAGCTGAACTCTCTTTCTATCCAACATATTTCTTCACTTTCAGATAGGACAAAAAACTGAGCCAGCCCAAACACTATTAACAGGTAGATCTTTTCTGTGTCCACAAATGTTGTTAATTTGCAAAATATATACAGGAGAAGCACTTCTGTTTTATTGACAAATTCATAGGCACGAATGGAGGGATCTATTTTTTAGCATAAAGATATTCAGTTCACTGTGCAGCCCTTAGGCTTACGTTGCCTAAGGGACTGGTCTATTTTAACACTAGTGCTAAACAGTGCTGGCTTAAAATATTTAAGAGAAGTTCATTGGATGTGTTTGTCTGTGAAGAGCTTTATATTTAGTTTAAACTTGTTTTTATGTAATTTTTAAATGATCAAGCAGGATTTTTTTCAACATACAGCTTTTTAAGTAAGCTAAATTAATCTTTGAATGAGCTTTGGCAAAATCCTGTATAACATATAAAAAAGGAAAGTTCCATTCAATTTAAAAATCAATAGAATGAAAATGCTATCTGTTTGTCTTCAGTATTTTTTGTTTATTTATTTATTTTTTACTTCACCTATGAGTATCAGGCCCTATTTTTCCAGGTCTTGTTAGGCTAAAGACCGTAAGGATCAAGGCCAGTCCTTAGACAACTATACTTTTTTGACTTTATTAAGATCAGGAACGTAGGCCTAAGTGATTAAGATCATAGAGATGGCATACTTTGCTAAAGGCACAACAGTTGCTATTGCTTTTGATGTGGGTGTATAATTTTGCTGAATCGGAGTTAAACTCCCTTCATTTTTTACTCTTTCCTGTTCCAACCTGATGTCTAAAAGTTCTAACAATACTGGTCTTTGCCCAGTTGCCCTTCGTCAGCCCTCACTGAGATCTGTCAGTCCCCTTTTATGTATTATTTTTATAGAATATTCTATAGATTTTTATAGATGGGATTTCCTTCTCTGAGCAAGAGAAAATTTAAGTGGTAAAATGGCAGTGTGTGTGACAAACAGGTCAAAAATAATCTCCCCCCTTTCATCGGGGAGTCGTTGTCTTCAAGCGAGTTGCTGTAGGAGTAACCCTCTAGGTGGCATTTAAAATGCTTCATAAACAGCTGTAAGATGAAAAACACTTAAACTCATTTTCTTGGTTGGTGGTTTGTGTATTATCTGCTGTTTGGTATGATTTTATTCATTTTCTTCCACTTCAGGATATGTTCTGGATTCCTTGGAGCATTTTTCGTTTATCTCAATCGCCAAGTGGTCCTATGCATCCGGCGTCACACGGCTCTGAGCCAGTTTCTCACCAAATAGTGAGTGTCTTTGAAGATACTCTCTTTAAGGACCAGATTTTTATACCCTACTGGTATTGGAGAGTACCAAATGCTTTCTAGAAGCTGGTAGAACTGTATCAAGTGTAAGATAGTAAAAATATGAGAAAATGAAATAATATGAAAGTAAAATGCCTGCAAACGTCAAGAGAATTTGTTCTGCACCAGATTTTCTTCCCCAATAGTTTCAAATAGCTTCTTGATTTAGAAAGGATACTCTGTAATATTCATTTAGAGGACAAGGGAAACTATTGATTGGACAGTAAATATTTTTAATTAGAAAATCAATGCTCGTGCTTCTTAAGATCATGCTGCTTCTCTTTAATTTTTTAGAATTGGTAAAAAATAAATTCAACATCATTTATATTTTCAGAAAACTAAATACAACTGAAATCTAACTATGCCTTTAAAATCTATTTTTTTTTTCTTAACCAAAATGTAGGCAAAATTGTAAAGAATGTGCTGCGGTATTGCAATCACTGCATGCTTACAAACCAAAAGTTGAAACTGAAAGTAACCAAATGGCGTGAAGTGAAGCATGGAAGAGAAATGCAAAACAAAACAAAAATCTTAGCAATAAAGGTTTTATGGGGCACTTGATCATTTTTTTCCCTTTCTAATAAATTTATAACCTGAAGAAGAAAAGGTAACTGTGCCATCTGCTAACTGTAAATGACTTCAGTCTCTTTACAGAAGAAATCTGATGCTATGAGAATTTTTTAAGTTGAGAGGTGTGGAGGACCTACATTTCTTAGCAACTTGCAGATCTAAGCAGAAGAAAACCACTACTTAAAAAGAGGTTCAAACTAACTTAATTTATTATGTGGAAGAAAAATTGTCTTTCTTCATTATGTAGCATTACTCACAAGCACCGGCAGAACCATCAAAGAAGTTAATAGAGAAGTGGAGCAAAGCCTGAAAAGTGGGAATTTACTTTAAACTTTTGACTAAGTTCTCAGAATTTTGTGGGTCCTAAGACAGGAAGAAATTAAAGGTTACATTTTGTCTTCCTGCATACCACAGCATCTCAGCCAAAACTTCCTGTAGGGAACACAGCAATTTGTCAGGGGAGACCTCACAGGCTTCGTCCAGCACGTGGAGGCAGCTTAGACTCATGTTGTCTTAGTGCCCTTGAGGTGTTACAGCTCACCCAGAAACCCATCCTGGGGCTGAACACAGCAGCAGGAAAGCACAGATGACTTCACCCTGCTCCCCAGCTATGCCCCACTGGCCCGACACAGTTAGATTCACTGGCCACCAAGGACACCTTCCCAAAAATCAGCAATGCAATGGAAAGAAAAGCAGTTTTTCTCATAAGAATTAATGCGGTGGGGGATGCATGCAGAAATGTAGGAAACCCCCCTACATTTAAGTACACTAGGACAGGACACATTGCACAGGTGATGAAGAAGCAAGACTGGCATAATCAGGACAAATGGAGGAGGTGCTGGCTTTTGACAATAGGTCAACACATCATTGTAAATGCACTTCTACCTTGCTACACATTCCAGTTTATGCATTTCATACATCCCTCTCTCCCTCCATCCCTCCCATGACATTAATTCTGGTGGGAAAAACGGCACTGCTGACAGTTGAACGCTCAATGAATGATGATGATCAGTAGAGCAGGGCATTAAATTGACAGTAACAGAACTCCAAAGAGATGGATACAAATGTGGCAGAGAGCTTGCACAGAAATAGCATTCAAAGTCCCGAAGGGATAGTGCTGCAATAAAAGAATGTGGGTTTATATTTCAATAAACTTTTCTTTCTTTTCAGCCGCCTCATATACCCTGGGGTTATAACCTTCCTTATAGCAACTATGACTTTTCCTCCCGGATTTGGGCAGTTCATGGCAGGAGAGGTGAGTGTGGGACATGTATTTGCAATTCCCTGCAGTTCTGCAGAACCATCTCCCCTTATCCTGTGCCCCAATAACTTTATGTCATCACCTGGGGAGGAATAACCCCCTGCACCCGTACAGTTTGGGGCTGACCTGCTGGAGAGCAACTCTAAGGGAAAAGACATGGGAGTCCGGGTGGACAACAGGATGACCATGAGCCAGCATGGGCAAGAAGGCCAATGGCATCCTGGGGGGCATCAGGAAGTGCGACCAGCAGGTCAAGAGAGGTCATCCTGCCCCTCTACTCTGCCCTGGTGAGGCCCCATCTGGAGCACTGTGTCCAGTTCTGGGTTCCCCAGTTCAAGAAAGACAGGAAAATGCTGGTGAGGGTAGAGCAGAGGACCACAAAGATGATGAGGGGCCTGGAGCATCTCTCTTACAAGGAAAGGCTAAGGGACTTGGGTCTTTTTAGTCTGGAGGAGAGAATGCTGAGGGGGGGAAACTGATCAACACCTATAAATACCTAAAGGGTGGGTGTCAAGAGGAAGGGGCCAGTCTTTTTTCAGTGGTGCCCAGTGATAGGACAAGAGGAAATGGGCACAAACTTGAACATAAGAAGTTCCGTCTAAACATGAGGAGGAACTTCTTCACTTTGAGGGTGGCAGAGCCCTGGAACAGGCTGCCCAGCGAGGTGGTGGAGTCTCCTTCTCTGGAGACATTCAAAACCTGCCTGGACATGTTCCTGTGCAACCTGCTCTACATGGACCTGCTCTGGCAGGGGGGTTGGACTAGATGATCTCCAGATGTCCCTTCCAACCCCATATCATTCTGTGATTCTGTCATGGAAATGGGAAAAAAGATATGGGAGGAGTTTGGATTGAGGAAGGACTGTATTCTGAGACTCATGATCTCTCATATAACACTTGAAAAAGGTCCACTCTCCTGAGCAAGTAATAAGGAAGATGTTACCCTGTGTGTAGAACTAGTTATCCTTTCACCAGTTCAGGTAAAATCCTGTCTCTCTTCCTGAAAATTAAACATGTGAATTAAGTCTCATAATCATGAATTACTGAAGTAAAAATCTCCACTTTCTTGGAACAGAGATAGAATATTTACTCGGTCTAATCTCATGGCTCATGCCTGTTTTTTTGCTGTTTAGTTGATGCCACGGGAAGCCATCAGCTCTCTCTTTGATAACTATACCTGGGCAAAATTCACAGGGGATCCTCAGATCCTAGGGAAATCTGCTGCCTGGATCCATCCTAAAGTCAGTGTTTACATCATCATCCTGCTCTTCTTCGTCATCAAGGTAAGAAACCCATCTCACCATAAAGCTTCTCCTCTCAGAGTAAATGAGTCCTTTGTCAACTAGTTTGTGAACTGCCAATGAGGAGCTGCTGGGTATCGAATGAAGCACTGCAACTGCAGTGGGTTCTTACATCTTTTGATGTGATGTTTGCGCACCTTGAATGCAAGATTACCAAATTTATTAGGGAATATTTCGCTGGTTTAATATAATGACCTCCTTCACTGCATCCCTAGGTCATCTTCCTCATGCATCCTACTGACTGACCCTTGGTGCCCACTGCATAGTAGTAGCTGGCAGGGAGGACTACACCAGGAAAGATTTCTCAAGTTCCACAAAAATAAATAATTGAGTAAAAAACTCTCATATAATTTATATTTGGTCTAACTGAAGTCTGATACGGTCTACTTGATGTTCCTGACTACAGATAGGAGACACGTAAGAGTAGGCAAGCACAATCTATGGTTTTGTGAGGCTCAAGGATTTCTCAGCAGTACTGTAACTTGAGGGAGAAATGCAGCTGAAAACAGTTTTGCTCGCTTCTTGGAAAGCAACAGCAGATTAAGTGTTCTGATCTGACGTGGTCTGTGGAAGTTGCAACTGTTCAGCCTCTGAAGGGATCAGCTGGGTAACTGATACATGACAGAGCAAGAGAAGAGATGTGAAAGAAGAAAACATTATATTACAGTGTTCTAAATACAAGTAACAGGAAAGAGGTTTTCCAAAGGCGGGAGGGGAGATAAAAGGGTAAAAATATCATAGAAATGTTGAATTTATTTTTTTTTTGTTGAAAGGACCAAAAGATCTGAGGCCACCTTGCAGTATCATTTGAACATTTTGGTAGATCAGGAATGGACATCAGTGATTGATTGACACAGCTGATTCTACCTAAAGTAAAACACTGTATCGAATTTCTGACAGGCTGTTAAGAGTCCTGCTTCTGTGATAATTCTGATTATAGTGTACCAAGCAGATAAGGTCACATTTACTTGAATAAAAGAGGAATGGACTACATGGTGTATCTATCTTGGGTCCACCTGTTTGCCTTTGGAAGAGCTTTATCCGCAGACACTAGATTTATTGGCCTTGTCTCATTAACTAAAGGCTTTCTCAACTCACTAGGTAACTGCTCCAAGCAGTTTATTTCCTTCTGGATATACTCTGATTTGGGATCCACCACATAAAAAAGAAGCTTCTGTTTCAACTCTGGGCAAAGACTTGGCCTGATTCTCCACTGCACTACAGTCCCATATCTCAGATGTATTTGGTCTGGGTTGAGCTGCAAACACAGAGCTTAGCAGTACTCCATTTCTGCAGCTTGCTGGCCTCTGTAGCCACCAGGAACTTCTCCTCTTGAACATTCAAATGGTTTATGAAGGGAAGAGCAACAGCCAGTATCAAATTGATGGTCCAACCCATCCTCATATCATGTTCCTCTACCACAGGATGAGAAATGCTGTTCTGTGGGCTCTTTGTTACCTTTTTTAAGGGCTTTCGTAAACAGCAGGCTATATCTTGGCTTCATTTTCCCTTTTATGCCAACCATCCTATGAGAGTTACAGCAGAAAAGCTGATTTCCTCTCACCAAACTGACTGTCTACAGATTAGTATCTCATCTGTCTACAGCTACAACAATGTCTGCAGAGGCATTACTTTCTCAGAGGTGGGCCTTGAACAGGAAGGATTTGCCCACTCTGAGGAGAATATTGTCCTGAAATACCTGAAATTATTGTTCTTGATGTGCTGAACCATGATTATGTCTCTCCTGTGGGTGATACTGCTGTGGCAAGGGACATCTTGCCGGTACGCTTCTTTGTACAAGCTTTTGAAACAGTGGCATTCTCTTTGTTTCCCTCAACTGTGGAAATCTCTTGTCATGTTGCCCGAGAAAGTCTCAGTGTTTTGGCCTTTGAGGCCAAAGATTAGGCTGTTGCCTCCAGAAGAAGGCTATATGTGCTGGGCTAAGTCAGCATTTGAATTGGTCTTAGCTGTACCAGGACAGATTTCATCATTTTGCCCAACATAGTGATAGGATAAAAGACACCAGACACAAGCGAGAATAAAGAAAAGTTAAGACAGTTGAAATTCAGGAAAAAATTCTCACCCGAGAATGAGTGTGGGTCAACAGTGGCACGAATGCCCAGAAAAGCTGGGGAATCTCACCCTTCAATATGTTCAGAACTCACCTGGATAAGGCACTGAGCAACCCGATCTAACTTACAAATTAGCCCTTCAGGGAGCAGGGAGTTGGAGGAGGGACCTCCAGAGTTCCCTTCATACCGAAATCTTGTTCTCTAACGACCTCGTTCTATGAAAAGCTAAGCTGTTTGGAGCAGTGGAAAATCTCTGGTTCTGAGGTCCAAGGCAAACGATTTCTCATGTTCACCCATCCCCTTGGTGATTCAGTTTCCCTGCCACCACAGTGGTCACCCAAAGGTCCTCTGCACCAGTGTTGGTGTCGTGTTGGAGTTGCTCCAGCTCCCCTTCACACCCCACAGCCCCTTTACCCTTCACTTTCTGGCTGAACTGCCAGAGCCCTCAGAACATGTCTCCTCATGGATTCAAGAGTAGGGCTGCAGGAAATGCTATTGCTGCTCGGTAACAACTGCACCCTCTGCCTCTGTTCTAGTTCTGGATGTCTGTCATTGCTACCACGATGCCAATCCCCTGTGGAGGCTTCATGCCTGTTTTTGTTCTAGGTGAGTTTCAATTTTCTGTTGCAGCATTTAGGTCTGACAGGTGGAGAGGATAAGAGAGATATTGCGTACGTACCCAGTAGGTTTCTTCTAGTGGATGAGGAGTCATCACTTGATGTCTATGACAAGCTCAATTAACACTCCATGTACCAGCCTGAGTCTGTGCTTTTTTCGTTTTCCCACTCCCCCAATCCAAAGGCTGAGGAGGAAATCCCTATCCTTTTTACAGAAGGAAAGCCCCACTGTGGGGAGGCATGCTGAGCCATGGCCTTCTAATTTCTCTGTCTCCTCACCTACGGAGAAGCTTTCATCCTAAAATTAGTAGTAGTTGTTCCTTTTGCCCCTAAAGGCCAGCTAGAAGAGATAACCTCAAAACTAGCACCTGCAATGTAATCTACGGTTTATTCATTTCATCTGGCTGAAATATGGTAACATACGAGAGTTTATTGGTTTTTAACTGGTTTAAATTCCAACACCAAAAAGTAGAAAAAAATATGATGCTAATGTTAAGAATGAGAGGCTATGTTAGGCTAAAGTATACAGGCTTATGAAGTTCAGTATTATGTACTCACAGCTCTTAAATGAAATTTAATCCCAGAGGGATGGGATGTCGTCCAGAAGGACCTGGACAGGCTGGAGAGGTGAGCCCAGGTGAACCTCATGACGTTCAACAAGAACAAGTGAAAGGTTCTGCACCTGGGCCAGAACAATCCTTGCCATCAGTACAGGCTAGGGGGTGAGGTATTAGAAAGCATCCCTGAGGAAAGGGACTTTGGGGTGCTGGTGGACGAGAAGCTGGACATGAGCAGGCAGTGTGCAGTTACAGCCCAGAAGGCAAATCACATCCTGGGCTGCATCAAAAGATGCATTGCTAACAGGTCCAGAGAGGTGATTCTTCCTACTTTACTTACCTTACTCTACTCTGGTGAGACCTCACCTGGAGTATTGTGTGCAGGTCTGGAGCCCTCAACATAGGAAAGACATGGACCTGATGGAGAGGGTCCAGAGGAGGGCCACAAGGATGATCAGGGGGATGGAGCACCTCTGCTACGAGGACAGGCTGAGGGAGCTGGGGTTGTTCAGCCTGGAGAAGAGGAGGCTCCGGGGAGACCTAATAGCAGCCTTCCAGTACCTGAAGGGAGCCTACAGGAAGGCTGGGGAGAACCTGTTTAGAAAGGCCTGTAGTGACAGGACGAGGAGCAATGGCTTCAAGCTGGAGGGGAACAGATTTAGACTGGAGATGAGGAGAGGGTTCTTCACTGTGAGGGTGGTGGAGCACTGGAACAGGTTGCCCAGGGAGGTGGTTGAGGCCCCATCCCTGGACATATTCAAGGTGAGGCTCAATGAGGCCCTGGGCAACCTGGTCTAATTGGTCCCTGCTGACTGCGGGGAGGTCGGACTGGATGACCTTTGGAGGTCCCTTCCGACCTGGACAATTCTATGTTTCTATGAAATGGTGTGCACTAAAGACCTCTGAGTTCTGGCAGGTAGCAACTGAACATGAGTCAGTAGCTTGCCCTTGCAGTGATGAAGGCTGACCACAAACAAGGCTGTATTAGGAAAAGCCGAGCCAGCAAGAAAAAGAAATTGGTTATTTCCCTGTATTCAGTATTTTGGACACAATTCTGGAATGTTATTTTGTGACCACCAATACAAGAGATTTTGACAAAATGCAATGAGTCCAGGGCAGGCCACAGAGGTTGTTGGGGAGCTGGAGCACAAAACAAACAAGGAGAGCCTGAAGAAGTTGGGCTTGTTCAGCCTGTAGAAGAGAGGGCCAAGAGGGGATCTAACTGTGGCCTTCACCACCTAATGCAGCAGGGGACAGAGAGGACAGAAAGACTCCTCTTAGAAACACACAGTAAATAGGAGGTAAAGGCACAGGTTGCAACAGGGGAAATTCTGATGGGACATAAAAAAATGTTTCCTTGGTTAAGGTGCTCAGAAAGGCTGGAGAATCTCCATCCTTGCAGACTTTTAAAGCTTGTCTGGACAAGGTCCTGCGTGACCTTTGAAATTAGCCCTGCTGTGAGCAGGAGACAGAGCAAGACCTCCAAAAAGTTCCTTCCCGCCTAAAATCTTCTGTGAGCTGTGATTCTAGCATTTGGACATTCATAGTATGAAGTATGTGAAGGGCCTCAGCTGCGACCTGGAGTGACATTGTACATATTATAAAAATATTTCTTCTTACCTGGGTATCACAAATATCACTGTGCCTTGATGCACCTAAATGGAAGGGGTCAACTGAGGTATTTACATATCTTAGTACTTTTTAGTCTTCTTGGAGTCTAACTTCTCAGTTACAAAATGTCATTTTAATGTAAGTTTTGATTTTGTTTCTGTTAGAAATACTCTAGCGATTGCTGAGCATGGCCACACAGCACAGACTAGGTGTTCCTTAGATGTTAATTCCATAATTGTCAGTGATATTTTCCAGGTGCTGCATTTGGGCGTCTTATTGGGGAAATCATGGCATCGCTTTTTCCCAATGGGATCCTCTTTGATGGTATCGTTTACCAAATCTTACCTGGAGGGTATGCTGTCATTGGTGAGTCTCCATGTCTTTCTTTTTCTTCACCTGGTCCCATCCCCTTGACTCTCCTGGTTGACATGACATGCTGTTTCTTTAGTACAGTCTTCTTTTCTCCCTATTTCTTTTCCACCCTACCTGGGAAAGGTGCAGCAGCTCTGACAGGAGCAGTGAGCCACACTGTCTCCACTGCTGTGATCTGCTTCGAGCTGACAGGTCAGATCTCTCACATCCTCCCCATGATGGTGGCTGTCATTCTTGCCAACATGGTGGCCCAGAGTCTGCAACCCAGCCTCTATGATAGCATCATCCAGGTGAAGAAGTTGCCCTACTTGCCAGACCTGGGCTGGAATCCCATAAGGTACAGTGGTAGAACAGAGGTGGAGGTGGGGAGTTGCAAAGAAATAAAGCACAAGAGGATGAAACCATAGGAGAATAAAAGGTCATGAAAAGGGGACAGTACTACAAAGAAAATTAAAAGGCCCGCAGCAAGAAAAAGCGAGCGGTGGAGTAGAATTAGGATTCATACACAGAAATGGAGAAAAGTCCTTTTCTGTTTTTTCACTGAAAGCACAGCTTTAAATAATCTGCAACATTACTGAATTTCTATTAATACTGCCGCATTGCTTCAGTTTAAAAATTTAAAATTCAAGTGTCTCATTTCCATTTTTTCTGAATTCAATGGGGTTTGGATTTTTTTTTCTCCAGCAAGTGGAGAAATATAAAATAAAATATAATTGTATGTGGATAGTTTGCTTTAAACAAAAATCATATACATGTCTTCTTCTCTCTAGTATATATAATATACATAGGTATGTATATATATAACATCTATACAAACATACATGTATATGTATGTGTGTATTTTTGTGGTGAGGGGCAATGGATTGGAATACAACTGTAATGAAAATCCATTTAATCTGTGTTGATCCTGTTGGAAAGTCCTCTGGTTACTCTCACAGAAGACTTAGCAACTGTATTGAGAACACTTTAACGGAATTCACCTGGTAGACATTTTTAATATGCTAACTCTTCCCCTTATTGTCCATAAATTCACAGCAAATACAATGTTTTTGTTGAGGATATTATGGTCCAAGATGTGAAATTCGTCTCCTCCAACTGTAAATACCGAGACTTGCAAACTCTACTCCAAAGCACCACCGTTAAGACTTTGCCTTTGGTGGACTCACCAGGTAAGCAAGGTGGAGAAACTGGTCCTTCCTGAAGACTGTCTCAACTTAAAGAGCCAAAGAAACTAGATTTCAAATTACATGCTGTGCAGGAGATAGTGTGACCCAATACATAAAAAATCACCCTAAAAATCTTCCACTATGGATGGTGTGTGACAGGAGGCTGTTTCAGCTGGTCAGACAGGTAAGCTGGAGCGTGGGCAGGGAGGCAGATACAGGAGGTAAGGGAGGTGTGTGGGAAGTTTGTGGACTGAATTGTGACAGTGGGTAGAGATCTTGCATAAGTAAAGAGCCTGCTTCTGATGTGGTGCTGAGGAGTGGCACAACTCAGGGGTGGTGAGCTTCCACAGCCCCACAGCGTATGAGCTGCACCTACCAGGGCTGGTCAATGACTCTACGTAGTACGAGTCTGAGCATCTTGAAGAGGTTGGAGGGAGGAAGGGGCAGTGTGTGGCAGGGGACATTCAAAACCTTGAAGTGGCTTAATGGCTTCCCTGCTCTGTTATGCAGAAACCATGATCCTTCTGGGGTCTATAGAGCGATCTGAACTGCAGACTCTCCTCCAGAGACATATAAGCCCAGAACGGCGACGGCTCCTCCACAGAGAAATGCAGCAGAAGCTGTCTGAGTCACCCTACGATGGGCACAGCAAGGGGCCGTGGGCAACCCTGCCAAAGCTGAAGCACGAATCTTTTGCTTATGTTGACGAGGATGAGGATGCAGATGAGAAGGGAGAGGTGAGGGAGAGAAGTGGAGAGACTTACAGCCCAGAGCCTGCTTAAGAAGCAGTAAGGCATTTGGAGAGGCTGAGAAAGAAATGACACAAGGTGGACTTTCTTTTCTCCCCTTTCTGTAACAGCTACCTCGGCCCCCAAGTCCCACTCCCAGTTACCCAGAGGAGCCCAATGGCCCAACAAGTCCTCTTAAACAAATACCTGAAACTTTGGAGCCACAGCAACTCCCAGGTATGGTAACTTCTGGCATGCCTCAGCCACATCCTAGCCAGCTTGTGGAAGCTTCCATGCTAACTGTGTGTACGTGCCTGTGCGAGGTGCTGGTTTCCCAGAGACTGAGAGAAGGACCTTTCTCTGCTGTTCCTGTATTAAAGGTACTTTGTGAATGCACCTCAACATCAGTGTAACGTACCTGGAAATGTCTTCTGTTTGTGATCCCTCAGAGAGCATGGCTAAAGTAGACCCACTCAGGCTGCTCTCCCTCTGCCAGTACTCCCCACACTCCATCCTTTGCAATAACATCTCCTCGGACGTTTTCTGGAGAATCTGCATGGAAGGGTCTTGTCTCCTTCACCCCACGAGTTATTTTCCCTGGGAAAAGCAGCCTGAGCACTAAACACCTGTACTTGTTTTTTGAGTAGCTTAGGCTGTTGCTCAGCCATCTCCAAAACTGAACAGCTCCTCCCTTGGACACGCATCTCTTTGATTCAGCTACATTAATATGATGGAAAAATACTGGTGTATTGTGCTCTTTGTGTGCCACCCCAGCTTTGCTTCCAAGACTGTACTCATAGCTCATTTCTGATTCGTATGTCATGTATATTTGATGCAGGATGGTGTTTTGTTGGGTTTTTTCTCCTGTATGTGTCTTGAAATATGCAGAGAGTGAGTAAGCACAGAGGTGTAGCCCAGTCTTGAGAATGAATACGGAGGGCTCTGGCTCATGCTTTTAGGCTCCCAACAGTTAGCACGTAAAATAACATAGCACATTCTGGTTCTGTAACACCACTCATGTATGACTAAACCTCGAAGGCATAGGAAATTCCTCTTTATGCTTCCAGGGCAGTACAGTGGTACTGTATTCTCACCTCCCCTTTCTATACTCATCCTCCAAATGACATTCTCTTTGTGGACTGTGGAAACCTCTCGTCACAGCATTTTTATCCCTTGTAGCAGATTGTTTGCTGTGTTAATAGTCTTGCTTCTGGGCTTTGTGGGTTTTTGGGGGGGGTTTTTTGCAATGGTTTGTTTCCTCTCCTTGAGAAAAAAAATATTGCATGGGAATATTTACTCTAGCATGTCACAGACACCATCTTACAAATTGAATGCTAGATTGTGACTGGCTCAGCCCTTTCATATACTATCTACTATGTCCCTCATATTATTTCCCAGCCTGCCTTGGGCAAGATGGGCATGGGGCTGTGTATTTTTGTCTCTAACTTGTCCTTCTCTCTTAACCTTGTGTATGTTTTCATCCTTCAGGCAATTTCAGGAGTCTGAGGCAACTGATCCAACAGCTCTTGTGCCACTACAACCGTCCACTTGAAACAGAGAGCGCCGGCCAGGTTAGGGATGCAGAGAGCCTAGTGGTACCCTCAAGAGAGAAGGGAATGCATTGGAAATAGAACCTACTACTCGGAGCCATTCAGCATTTGGCCAAAGTGTGGACACACTTAGGGCTCTGAACTCTGACAGTGTCAGTGGGGAACTCTCTCCAAGGAGAAAGGGTGTGATTACTGTAAAGGAAGAGCCCTCTGTGCTCAGGTGTCGGGGCTACCATCATGACTGAGCGTGGGCATCTTTTTCTCAGCGAATAACTTAATGCTATTTTGGTTAACCTGGAATAAAGTGTGGTTCTATTCCATTGGGCAAACAGTTTTGGCCAGATAAAAACAACAAAAATGCTTTTGCCTTATGCCATATTAGATGCCCTTGGGTATCTGATATATCTGCACAGAGTTTGTGAATATCATACAGGGCCTACGGGAGACCCATCCACTCTAGGGCAGTGGTTGGACCCCATGTGGGATATCTGAGAGCATCTAAAGCAGTACTAGATGACCATGTTTCAGCACCTGAATTGCTCCACCATAGTCAATCTTGGGATTGGCAGGGGAAGCACAGCAAATATAGACTACACTATAATATAGGAATATAAAGAAACTCTAAACACTCAGTAATATACTATTTGGAACAAAAAGGGGACACATGGGGTAAGAAGATTGTGCAAATTTTTTCCTTTCTGTACTCTGTGAAACTGTGGGTTCTCTGTGTGTCCTGAACAGTGTTTTCTCCTACAGGAGCCTGAGGAAGTAGACACAATGAAGCCAGAAGAGGTAAGACTGGGTGCAGGAAGGGAGTGAGGTCAATTTAGTATTTCTTTTGCCCATTTCCTGTCACGTGCAATACTTCCTGAACTCTGACAACCTCAGTGATTGCCACATAAAGCCATAGCTAAAGCCATTTTCTTCTCAGAGTTGCACAGAGGGCAAGTCTCACCCAGTAAGAGAAGAGATTGTTCTGCTGCATATGCTGAGTAAGGTTCTGACTAATCTGCTCTAGCTTTGAAGTCAGCCCTGCTGTGAGCAGGGTTTTGGACTAGAGACCTCCAGAGATTCCCCCTCACCTAAATCTTTCTGTGCATCTGTGTTGTTCCTTCATTTTTTACACAAAGGAACTATTGTCTTGCAATAACAAGGTGAAGATGCACTCAGAAAGGAAAGCTAAGATGTTCACTCCTCCTTTAAGCAGGAAGGAGCAAAACCTCACCTTCTTAAGAAAACTTGTGAAGTAGTGAAATTTCCACAGGCACTTGACATGTGGCAAGGAAGGGATGGGAAACCTGAGGGCTGTGATATAATGGGTGAGATGAATGATCTGCATAGGAAGGAAGAAGCCTTAACAGGAGAATGGGACAAGTTTGGGTACACAAGACAGCAACAATGCTGCTGATTACCGTAAAAGTGATTCCTCTTCTTTCCTGTGTCAGATAGATGCTTGGGAACAGGAGGAGCTCAACAAGAATGTGTGCTTTGACAGCTGCCGCATAGACCCTTCTCCTTTCCAGCTGGTGGAAAGAACTTCCCTGCACAAGGTGGGTGCAGATGTCTCTCTGAGGCATACACTGATTTTCTCCACCCTATCTATCATCGCAAGTCTAGTATATGACATATTTCTTCACCTACAACTACTATCACCAGCTACTTCAACATCAGCTACAGAAGTCAATTTGTTCCTATAACCTTCTGCATGTACCTGCAATCATCTGCAAAATGAAAGGCTATATGATAAGAAGCAGGAGTGCATTTATTAGAATAGCTTTTGGACACCATGTAGGATTTTCCAGCCACTACATTGACAGAAGCATTGTATGCCTTGCTGCTGGGGGGGACATTACACTGAGATTTACACTCATGCTTTGTTAGCATGCAGCACTGGAATGAGTACTCCTGGATTTGTCAGGGTGTTTCTGTCAGGGTGTAGAGACTTCCTCAGTGCATGAGAAGAGCTGCTTGAAACCACCCTATACCGTAGGCTCCTCATTGAACTGAAGCACGAGTAAAGAAGAAGCTGGATCATACAAATTCTAGGGTTAGCGCAGGATGACTGGGGATAAAAGCAATTGTTGTATATCAGGAGTAAGAGAGGACTTGGCTTTCACTCAATGGAGCAGTCTAATGAAGTTTAGGTGCACAGCGCATGTTTTAATCAATATTCATTTAATGTGAATGGTCAGCATATATCTTGCACAAAATTACTGTTATCAAAGGGGTAAGATCTCAGCCTTGAGAAAAATAAGAGCAGGTTAGCATATGCTTAAGATGAGTTTGGTGTTTTCTAAAGGGCTAGCTGAAGTCATCTGAAAACCACTAGCATTTATCTTTGAGCATATAGGAGATACAAAATTATACCTGAAGACTGCAAATGGGGAAAAGTTTCATACCTCTCATAAAAAAGAGCAAATGAGAAGCTTTGAAAGAAGTCAACTTAACTTGGATATGCAAAAGATGTAGGAATAAATGACCAGACTATCTGAAGTACACACAGTTACAGCTAAATGTGAGACTACTGACAATGGTGAGAAGATCTCAGCTTATCATGATGAAATTGTATTTAACCAGTTTGAGTTTCTTTACATTAGGGTAAAATGTCTTGTTCCTCAGAAATTAGATTTTCCCTAGTTTATACTTCAACACGGCATTCAACATTTCATGTGATGTTTAACAAAAAGGCAAACACCACCTTTGAAAGAATGGCTTCATGTGAGACCACAGGCAAAGTCAAGCTAGATCTCAGCTTAAAGAAGTTGGAGGTTGGAGATACACCACAGATGAGCACTGAGAATGCTGAAAGTTTTAGAAAGCCTGATCAATGAGGAACAGTAAAATAATGGGGTATATTTAGCCTGAAGAAAAGAAGATCAATAGCAGTGTGGTATCTGTCCTCCTAAGAAGGCTTTCTAAGAGAAAGGGAAGAGATTGTTCTCAGTGTCCACACTGCACTGGATAAGCAGCAACAAGCTTAAGTTCTGACAGGAAATATTCTGGAACAGGAAAAAAGAAATATTCTAGTGTTAAGGAAAGCACTGGAATGAATAAACTAAGCAGGTTCTGCCTTTGCATATTACTATAATGCAGTTCAATTTCCAGCACCAGAATGAAATAGGATCTGCGCAAGTCCCCAGATACGCAGGTGTTGCACATGAATCTCTGTTTGCCAGATGCAGGGTGAAAGTGACCTTGAGAACATGCTCTCCATCATCAACACGCTGCCAACTTTGGCTATACTACCCAGGGGTAGTATTTGCTAGCTGCAGAAGGGGAAAGGAAGAGGTAGTTTTTCACTGAGATAAGTGTAGACTTGTGCGCCTTTGCGATTCCCATTTCTAAATTCCAAGTCCCAGCTCTAGCACCAAGTATCATGTTACCAGTTTCCAACGTCTCTGAAAAGGGCTTTTGTGTTTTTTGCTCATAGACACATACATTGTTCTCATTGCTGGGCCTCAGCCATGCCTATATAACCAGCGGGGGGAAGCTGAGGGGAGTGTTGGCTTTGGAAGAGGTAAGTACAGGTCCTTTCATCTCCTCCTAATCAACTGCAAATGTCCTGGGGATCATTGCAATAACTTACAGGTGCTGGAAGATCCAGCTGGGAATATATATAACTGACTGCCCCATTTTCTACCCAGTGTTGAATTCTGAGTCAACCCTTTGGAAGCCATGTAGAGGAACAGATGACTGTATTTCAGAGGAGGCTGTTTACAGGGATCATAGAATCATGGAATCATAGAATCATTGAGGTTGGAAGAGACCCTTGGGATCATCGAGTCCAACCATCTACCCTACTCTACAAAGTCCTCCCCTACACCATATCCATCAGAAGGGCATCTAAACGGCCCTTAAACACAGCCAGGGACGGTGACACAACCACCTCCCTGGGCAGCCTGTTCCAATGCCCGACCACTCTTTCAGTGAAAAATTCCTTCCTAATGTTCAGTCTAAACCTACCCTGTTGGAGCTTGAAGCCGTTCCCTCTCGTTCTGTCGTTAATTACCTGTGATGTTACGTGGTTCATCCTTTTCATGAACATAGGGCTCTTAACTGAGTGGCTCTTACTGTCTCTGAAAGTGGTGTGGAATTTATTATTTAACATGGAATGAAAACTTGTAACACCAATGTAAAAGATGATCTCCACAGGCCCCAGAGGTAGAGCTGTGACTCTATTTGTGATCCCTTTACCCTGGAAAGTAGATGAACCTCTGCCAGGCAGGGCTGGGTCAGCCTTCCTTTCATCCTTTTTTTCTGATTTTTGTTTTTTTTTTTTTTTTTCCTCTTCTTGTAGCTCCAGAAGGCAATAGAGGGTTCCACACGCTCTGGGGTTCGCCTCCGCCCACCCCTCGCCAGTTTCCGCGATACCAACCGGGCTTCCATCAGCGGTGAGGTCAGGCAGCCCGCCCAGGTGTGGAGCCGGCAGGACAGCGGCACGGCGGCGGCACAGCAAGCGGCGGACTCGGGCACAGAGAGCCCACTGCCCCCCTGCTCACACTCCCCCCAGCCCTCCCATTCGCACGAAGAAGGGGAGGTCCCGTGCTCCACTTATGCCACCGATACCGAGTTGGAAGAGATGGAGCTCACAGGGCCAGCTGCTGAAAACATCTCAGACATCCTCAAGGACATAAGCCTACGCTCCACTGACCTGGATGTGGATGAAGATGAGGATGAGGATGTGCCCTTATAGCCGGTGTGAGGGGAGTAGTCCGGCTGGGGAGTTGAATCAGTCTTCTTGTGTTCGCTCCTCAAAGAGGAGCTTTTGGATGTTCTTTGCGATCCCCACAGAGGGCTGATTCAGCTGGGAGAAGGGGGATGGGACCGACCCCTTCTTCTGCTGCTTTCTTGCTGTGCAAAGACTGTTAGGCTGTGGGGCTGTATGGGTGTCTGCAGGGCTCAGACGTGGACTGCAAGGTGGCTAAGGGCAGGCTCGTAATGCTTAGGCTTCTGCCACGTCTACGTAAGAGACAGAAGGGACTGTAACAGGACATGAATACTGCTGGACACAGTCAGGATGCTCTGGGTCACTCTGCCATGTGGAAAGTGGAGGAGGAGCAGCTCTTCTCGTTCTCCCCATCGGTGTAATCCTTCCAGTCACACCTGGCTTGCAGGCACCAGTGTAAACACAGCCAGACCTCCAGCCTAGAAGCATATTTGCAGCTTCCGACTGCAATCATCTCCATGTTGCTGCAGTTTCTTTTCACTAGCTCTTATCTTGCATCCCCCTCCCCCCCGCAAACATTCCCATGTAGAATATTTTTCCTCTTTCTCAATTTTTTACTCTGGGATTTTCCTGGATGGGGGTGCAGTGAGGAGCTCCTCCTCTGTCCTTCAGCTGAGCTGTGCCCTGAAAACAGATGGGATGAAAATATTTGGTCTTTGTTTTGTATCTTGAATTCAGCCAGGGCTCTAAGAAAAGCACTGGAAGGGAGGAAAGTCCCTGTGTTTTCCCATCATCTCTGGAATTTTTAAATAGAATGGGAAAATCTAAAATAAGGGCATCCTCAGAGTTGGAGGAAGAGGAGTAAAACAGCACGTATGCACCTATATTTCAAATACCTGTCTTTGTCTCTCTCTGAATCACTGTTCACAATTTTTACAAAGTTATAGTCTTAAAATATAAGAGCTCAAAAAAAAATTTAAAATGGAGTGTTATCAGGCTGCCAAGAAATACAGCAGAGGGAAGCCACGTTTTCTACACTTTGAAAACAGGTTTCTCTCCGAAAAAATCCTGCTCTCTTTCCTGGTAATTCTATCCTGCCTACTTTCCACATATTTCTGCATACCTCAGATCTGAGAATTCCAGCTCTCTACTTTGCCAGCTTTTCTCCGTTGTGACTAACAGCAGAGACTTCAACCCTTGTCTGCAGTATCCCTCTCTATTCCAGTTCTAAATCTGGAGCAGACCTTGATCTCTATCTTGCAAAAAAGATGTCTTGTCAGTTCGTGTCGTGCATGCAAAACTTTAGCATCCAAAGATAAGATGCTGCTTTGTTTAACTCACTGTCCTTGTGAGGTTTTTCTCAGTAAACAGGCAAAATCAAATCCTGTGTATTCTGCAGCTTTCCTCTAACATCCTACCTCTCCTATCGTATTTTTGGTGAGTCATGGCACTTACATGCAGTCCCAAGCAGCCTATTGGATATGTTTCCACTTAAAAGCAACAGAGAGGAAATCCAGGTTCTAAGAACATGTTCTGGGGGACATTCTCCCCGATGCTGGGCCACATCTCCTTTCCTGATATTAGTAAAACATTATCTAACTTTGAATGACCAGTTTCACCTTAACAGGTGGGTTTTCATAAGCTGCCTCAGGAGCAAGTAAAAAATATCATTACTTCTAACCCAGTCTCCCAAGGAGAATTCCCTCCTGGCTTTAATTCCAAGGATTGCCCTTGTACTAATTCCTCTCTGATGATGCTCATAGGTGGAAGAGTCTGTGATAAGCTTATAGTAGAGGGAAATCTCCCCAGCTAGTCTCTTGAAGAGGGAGAGATTTATTTTTGCTGTCTGTAATTCAGAACCCACGAGCTCTGTGTTGTCTTTGACACATGATCCCTCTCTATAAGCTAACTGGGGACAGCCTTTCCCTGCCTAAAGTCATCTTCAGTCCTCCAAGGGTCACCCTGTCCCTGTGGGAAGACAGTGGTGATCTGAGGGCAAGTCTTTAGCGCGCACCAGCTGCTTGCCTCCAACAGAGGATTGCAGCCCGTTTCTGGCTGCTGGGCCAGAACACAGCCTCCCAGCTACCTTCGTGTCACCTTCCCCTGCCTGCAGAGAAGAGGCAAAAGAAAATAGAAAAAACTGCTATTTTTTTCTCAAGGAACTGTGATAGTCCTTTAAATAAGCAAGGGAGAAAGGACGTTCCTTTTAAAAACCCATAAATATGCAGTGGCAACACTCTCAGACCAAATCTGCTCCGAGGGTCCACACACCCTCAGGAAGGACAAGTTTCTCCAAGTCAGCCCCAGCCTCATTACAAGTACAAATTACATCTTGCAGCTTAGCCAAACGCTTGTACTGAGGCAGATGAGACAAGGAGAAGCTTTGATGCTGGAATCAGTACACCTCCCCCTCCTCTCTCCTGAATACAGATACATGTTCTGCTCCAGTCCCACACTTTTCCTACGGTGTGTTACAGAAGAAGTGGGATCTGACTGGCTGAGAAAGCAGATGGAGTCTAAATCAAAGCCAGAGAGCGTGTGAGTCATGACAGACAGATTGTGAGCTGGGGGAGATGAAGCTGGAACAAAAATGATGCACAGGGAGAGGCTTGGAGAGCTCAGAGTAAGACACAAGCTAACCTGGAAAGTTTCTTAAGGTCTGTCACCTGAGAGTACAAAAGCAGACACATGTGGGCCTCCACATGCACACACAACGTATCTCCCCATTCCTGTTGCCTTTAGCCGTCCCAGGGTTACCCTGAGGAGCTGGGCTCCTCTCTGTGGGGAAGCTGAAAGGTGAGTGTTACTGCTGCTCTTTGGAGGCATTACAGAATCACAGAAACACAGAATTTTCATGGCTGGAAGGGACCTTTGAGATCGAGTCCAACCACCAAAAAAACCAAACCAAAAAACCCTCACAAACAGACACAAACCAACAGTCTTGGGCACTAGAGCATGCCCTGAAGAGCCATGTCTACACGTTTCTTAAATACCTCCAGGGATGGCGACTCCACCCCCTCCCTGGGCAGGCTGTTCCAGGGCCTGACCACCCTCTCAGTAAAGTAATTCTTCCCAATATCTAATCTAAACCTCTCCTGCTGCAACTTCAGACCATTTCCTCTGCTCCTGTCATTATTCACTTGGGAGAAGAGGCCAACACCCACCTCTCCACAATCTCCTTTCAGGTAGTTGTAGAGGGCAATGAGGTCTCCCCTCAGCCTCCTCTTCTCCAAACTAAACATGCCCAGTTGCCTCAGCCTCTCCTCACAGGACTTGTTCTCCAGACCCCTCACCAGCTTGGTGGCTCTCCTCTGGACACGCTCCAGCACTTCCATGTTACTTTACTCCAGATCCATGCAATTACATCCAGATGCAATTACATCCATGCAATTACTCCAGATCCATTCCAGGTATGCTCCCACCCTTCGAGCAGAAGCAGCATTCATCTGCACCATTTTCTCACCTGTGAAAAAGTATGCATACATGAATGTGTATAGGGAGCCAGGAGGGGACAAAAAAAACCATACTACAAAGATGATTTGTGATGGCTGAAGATGTTTCCACTTCCATTCTATTAATAAAATCTTCACTAAGCTGATGCCAAGTACTTTAATAGGTGTAAAACCTGCAGTAAACTGATGCTGAACCATTGTCAAGGGAACTCTGAGCTTGAGCCCTCTCAGGCAATTCCAGTACACCCCCTCAAAGTTTAAACTTGAAACCTTTGTCCAGTAAACAAAGTCACCACTGATCAGTCATTCTTGCATCTCTCATCCTATCCAAGCAGCACAGACTTGGCTTCCTACACACAAAAATAATTTTTTCCCCAACCCAAAATATCCCCAGAATTTGTATCAGCACTGAGGCCTTCCCATTCAGCTAGAAAGTCAAATCTCAGATCTGCCCCCAAAAATCCCTTTCCTCACAGGACTTGTTCTCCAGATCCCTCACCAGCTTGGTGGCTCTCCTCTGGATGCGCTCCAGCACTTCCATGTTACTTTACTCCAGATCCATGCAATTACATCCAGATGCAATTACATCCATGCAATTACTCCAGATCCATTCCAGGTATGCTCCCACCCTTCGAGCAGAAGCAGCATTCATCTGCACCATTTTCTCACCTGTGAAAAAGTATGCATACATGAATGTGTATAGGGAGCCAGGAGGGCACAAAAAACCCCACACTACAAAGATGATTTGTGATGCCTGAAGATGTTTCCACTTTCATTTTACTAATAAAATCTTCACTAAGACGATGCCAAGTACTTTAATAGGTGTAAAACCTGCAGTAAACTGACGTTGAACTGTTGTCAAGGGAACTCTGAGCTTGAGACCTCTCGGGCAATTCCAGTACGCCCCCTCAAAGTTTAAACTTGAAACCTTTGTCCAGTAAACAAAGTCACCACTGATCAGTCATTCTTGCATCTCTCATCCTATCCAAGCAGCACAGATGCTGAACCATTGTCAAGGGAACTCTGAGCTTGAGCCCTCTCAGGCAATTCCAGTACACCCCCTCAAAGTTTAAACTTGAAACCTTTGTCCAGTAAACAAAGTCACCACTGATCAGTCATTCTTGCATCTCTCATCCTATCCAAGCAGCACAGACTTGGCTTCCTACACACAAAAATAATTTTTTCCCCAACCCAAAATATCCCCAGAATTTGTATCAGCACTGAGGCCTTCCCATTCAGCTAGAAAGTCAAATCTCAGATCTGCCCCCAAAAATCCGAGCACGAGGCTTGAAAAACAAGAAGCTCTGAGCTCTGTTTTGAACCACAGAAGCTTGCTTTTCTCCTAAATAGCATGCACAGTTGCTTTGAATCATTGTTTTGGGCAGAGATTCATGTTACACCAAGCTTGCCACTACCACTCAAAGCACGAAAATAGAACTGATCTTGTTCAGCATTTTCAACCCCAAGCACCTGCTAAACTACATCTGGTACCCAGCATATAACAGTCTGAGAAGAACAGGATAGTGAAAAATCTCCACTGGAGCAGAAATTTTGGGAAAACCCTACCACCCTACCACCACCACCACCAACAAAAAACCTTAAAAAAAATCCTTTGACCTTGTATCTTCAAGATAAAAGTAGTCTTAATCTCAATAAATTGCCAGTTTACTGACACTCAGTTAATGAAGGCAAGAATTTATCTATTACATTTTAATCTAGCAAAACATTGAACTCTTCCTTTTCCACGGCATTTAAATGTGAAAGCTGAAGTCTTGTTTTTAACAAAATAAGGAAGACTTAACGTTGACAAGGCAACACACAGGACTTGGGGTAGTTATGACACGCAAAGAGACTTGGTCATGCCACCCTACCACCAGCACCACCAACAAAAAACCTTAAAAAAAATCCTTTGACCTTGTATCTTCAAGATAAAAGTAGTCTTAATCTCAATAAATTGCCAGTTTACTGACACTCAGTTAATGAAGGCAAGAATTTATCTATTACATTTTAATCTAGCAAAACATTGAACTCTTCCTTTTCCACGGCATTTAAATGTGAAAGCTGAAGTCTTGTTTTTAACAAAATAAGGAAGACTTAACGTTGACAAGGCAACACACAGGACTTGGGGTAGTTATGACACGCAAAGAGACTTGGTCATGATGTGGATGAAGGAGAAAACACGTGGAGATGGAAACTACTGGACAAAGAGAAAAATTTGCCTGAACAATGTAACATTTTTGGGTGGAAAAATATTTCAGACTGGAAGAAACTCTACTTTGTTAACCATATGGACAAAACCAGTCAGCACAAGCAGAAATAGAGAGAGTGACAGACATAAGGGTTCAAGAGTTCATAAAAGTAACTCCCCCTCTCTCCCCAGCTATGCAAACACTGTAAAGAAGTGTGTGTTTTGTGGCCAAAGAGTACAAGACAGGGCAATAACCAGCTGAGCAAGGAAAGATCTCTCTTTGCCAATTAGTCCAACCCCAGGAAGGGTATAATTAAAAACACACTATTAAAAATACTGTCATAGCAAGCACTAAGTTGTTCATGGTCACATAATCAAGAATCTGGGCACAGCTCTCATAACAATTTAATCAACGCCGGAGACCAATAATTAATATTTCCACACAAAAGCCATGCCTGAGCATTAGTATTCTCAAACAGAGAAAAACACTTTTTATCTTAAGCCATGTGATGCATAAATTTTAAGGCTTTATTTGTGGGAGGCAAGCTTAAACTGGTCCTGACCGTAAACCACTGGCTCTCATTTTGTGCACACCCCCCCCCCCCATACTGGACAGACAACCCTGTGCACGTGTACTCACACACACAACTCACAACCACATCACCTTTTCCCAATCACGGGTGTGCAATAGTAGATAGCTTTGCAATTGGTTTTGCCTGTACTTTGAGCCACATCTCCCCCTCCCTGAGCTTGCTGGAAGCCAGTAAGTCCTGGTGCAGCCTCACAGTACTAAGGACACTACTGTGGATGAGTGTGACACACGGGATGAGTGTGACACACGGGATGAGTGTGCTGCCTGAGGAAGCCATTCTCAGCCAAACCTATCACTAGCTCAAGCGTTGGCCATTCAAACGAGCGCTTGCTCACGTCCCAGCAGTTTTCCTGTCCTGCTTGTGCAAAGAGTAAAACCAGTTACTGAAACGGATCTAGCCAACCTGAAGGACTGTCCTCCTTACAGGGGGGACAAAGTACGTGGAGGAAAACTCCGGTAGAAAATTTACAAAGGAAACAGGAACAATAATCTAATAGCTGCTGATATCTGGCTGTCTACTGAATAGCTACTAACTTAGTTTGAAGAACAGTAGGTAAAAATACAAGACCTACTAAGATATATGTTCAGAATTAAAGTCAAACAAACTCAAGTCAGAAGCTTTTCAGTTTTTCCACACAGGAACAAGTGCAAAAGACAGTAATGGAAGATTTATGAGGAATACATTTGTCCCCAAAAAAATTAATCTGCTTCCCCCTCCCCCCCATCTACAGTGCACTTAAGTAAATGGGCTGTGAGAAGAAATGGTAGCTGTGAGATGGTTGGATTATGACCAAATACGGCACAGAATCTTATGCTTAAGTCAAATTTGCAGTTTCTGTGGCACAGAAGATCTGAAGTGTCTGAGGGACTGTATAGAAAATACCTTGGCAGCTGGCGAAGCACAGAGCCAGTGAGGTGTGCAGTAAGAATGGTCCTATACCCTTCTTATTTACTGTTTTCATTAATGACTTGGAAGTAACAGATGAGAGCTTGTAAGACAGTAACATGAGAGAAACATATGGTAGGTTTGCCATCTAGCCTAAACAGAGAAATAAGCAGAAAGTGGAGATCAGAGAGTGAGACAGATACCACAAAATGAGGTTCATGTTGGAACTAAGCAGCTAAATCCAGAGGAGACATACTTGACTGAGGGATAAATCTAGACTAGCATGATGGTAAAAGAGTTCTGTTAGGTGAAGCACTCAGCGGCTGGACACCAACTTTGTAAAGTAAGGTGAAATTAAGAAAAAAAGATATTTTTCCTAGGCAGAGGCACAACTTCTAGGCCCAGAGACATATTATTTTCCCAGGTACTCAATTCACACATATGTGAAAAAACTGATTTCATTTGGCACATTACATTTAAAAAAAAAATACAGACAATTTAGAGGCCATTTGGAATAAAAAAACCCAACAAACTGAAAAACAGAAGCAAGTACTAGGGGACCTACAGGACTGACAAAGAAAAAAAAAAAAGAAACCAAAAAAACCCCAAAGGAGTTAAGTATGTGTGTCTTATGTAAGTCACAATTAATTATATGAGCATAATTATGCAGACATACATACCAAGGGGTGGGTGGGAATCTATTCAGTAGCAAAGGCAGGTAAACTCAAGATGAGCTAAATATCCCTGATAGTGAGAAATACTATGCCTTAAGCAGGGCAAGTGACACTGCTTAGCCCCCGTAAGGACCCGTGGAAAAGTGCAAGTATTTTCAGGAGGAAATAGGTATTTTTTACGGCTAGAACTTAAAATTCTCATACGGTAAACAAAGCACTACTGGATGTGGCCTAACGTCCTCAATCAGCAGCAGATGATACAACAATGCTGGAAGTGCAGAGATGCTCCTTTCCCTGTGGGTCCACCAATTCCCCGACCTGCTGTGAGGACAGCAGGCTGAGAAGCACTGGGTTGGAACTGGAATGTGAACCCAGAGCCTTGCTACCCACCACCAGTGCCTTTTACATCCCCAGCACCAGACTCTTTGTGTCCTGTCCTACCCTGCTGTTGTGAAACTCCTGTCCAACTCCGTACCAGATGTGTCTGCGTGTCACCAACATGGGGAACAGCTCAAACGGATCACCTGGAAAATGCTGTTTCAGTGTAAGAGGAGAGCTCACCCTAGGCTAAACCAGAGGATGCTGTTGATGTGGTACCCTCCATCATCAAAACACCAGACTCCTCGTTGTGTCCTGTCCTACCCTGCTGTTGTGAAACTCCTGTCCAACTCCGTACCAGATGTGTCTGCGTGTCACCAACATGGGGAACAGCTCAAACGGATCACCTGGAAAATGCTGTTTCAGTGTAAGAGGAGAGCTCACCCTAGGCTAAACCAGAGGATGCTGTTGATGTGGTACCCTCCATCATCAAATCTGCCACAACGGCGTGGGATTTGTGTCACGGTAGCCACAGGCTTTCACGAGATTTTAGCCCTATAGAGTCAAACAGGTGATGTTCTTATCTTCTTAACGAGAAATAGCGTGTCATATATTTCCTACTCTGGGATGCTTCTCCAAGCCACCGTGGATCCTTTTTAACATCCTCCACCAGACTACCTCATGGAGACCCACCCCTTTTCCTAGGATCCTCCTTCCTCAGACGCAACTCCCCTGGAACCAGTCCCACAGAAATAAAACACTTCCACCAGCCAGGACGGCAAGACCACATTCTGTTTAATAACAACTCCATAAAGGACTGTACATGCTATTTTGAGCTACCTCCCCTCCTTTACTGTGGTTGCTGCCACGTACAGGCATGGAGGTGTATAGTGCCATATTAGTTGCCTAAGTCTATATGTAGTGTGTGTACATGTATGCATGTGGTTGTACATGTATGCATTTATATATATCTTTGTAGAAGTGTTATCTCATAAGTCACATTATCAAAACATGCGAAGTATATCCAACAAAAATTTTCAGGCAAACATGTTTTGGAGCTGGAAGACCAAAGGCAAATCAGACTCATTTTAGTTATTAAGGACTAGTGTGGGACAAGGTAAGGACGAAAGCTTTCACTAGTGGGTCCCTTTCCCTTTTTGTTTTACTTCCATTCAGTACTTTCCCCCCGAACATCAATGAGCCTCTGTAAACACTGGCTTGAAAGAATACATATAATCACCATGCAGCCTCCCCCCCTGCAAAAATGTGTACAGGCTTGGGGGAAGCTCTTTAACTTTGCGCCAACCTCCATTGTCCCATACACTTATGCTAAAGCAGTTTCAGATACTGAGAATACAACATTTGAAGACCCAAGCCTTTAGTTACTTTTAAACGTGCCTCAGGAATCATTCTGCATGCCACCCCTGAGGCTCCCATCCACCACCCTTGTACCTCCCAAATCATCAGCCTGTACCCACCCATATCTGAAAAGAGCTCAAACCAGAGAAATCCTGTTCCTTGTAAAATTACTTTTGAGTCCCAATTTTATACTGTAGGGATTCCCAGAGACTTCCAAACATGCACAACATCCACAAATTGGAGAAGGAAAATTGAAGCCAAACAAGAACATATACCTGCAAAAGAGCTTTTGGCTTGCTGCATTGCTCACACATGCAGTATCTGAAAAGAAGGGAAGTCCACCTGTACTTAGTCTCATGGGAACTTGGCAGAGCTCTGGAAGAGGGTTCTTAACCTTTTGGCCTCCAACTCTTGACTGGATTTCCACACCCAATGAAAATGAATCCAGAAGGCCAATGAATCTGGACTAGATGCTTTTATCTTCTTAGAAGTAAACCTTGGTGCACGATCTTGTCTCCAGAACGGAGAAAAGCCTTTTTAGATGTTTTTGTCCTGTTAGCAGGAACATTTGATCCCTTATGGGAAAGCAAAAAACAAGACTAGGTTTCAGAGGGCATTTAAAATGTCCCCAGTCAAAGGAGATGAGAAGGATGAGAGCAGCATTCTCTCCACAGAACACTGCAAGGTCTTTCTTCCTGGAAGACAGCAGCTGTAATTCCTGCCCATGGCAGAATAATCTTTAAGGTCCCTTCCAACCCAAACCAGTCTAGGATAACACTCTTGAACAAGTCTTTACAGTTTTAGTAAACATACTCTTTCTCACAGAGTCGCAGCCTGTCTAAATCCTTCCTCTTCCAAGAATGTGTATCTGCACTGGAGAAATAAATCAGAGAGGTATTTTCTTTTGCGCAGACCAACACTGACAATCATACAGCTTCTCTTGGTTCCCAAGGAAAAAGCAACACTTTGTCCTGCCTATGCTGGGGAAAAATGTCACTGCAAGGATGGAAATTAACCCTAATGTTATAAGCACAGGTCTTACACATCCATTTGTTAACATAATAACCATTTGTCTTCTTCCCTACCCGGCTCAGTCCATGCAGCTGAGAGAGCAGGGTGTCCCCAGCAGCCTTGCACCTGACGTTGACTTTAGGGCTTGGATTTGTATTTGAGACTGTGTTTTAATGACTGCAGGCTGTTCTACACGTACATGGAGTTCTAACAGGCACTACTTTACTCACATTCTCCCTGTTTATTTTTCCTTTCCCTGAGCCATGGCATAGAAATCTTTCCCTGTCAGATTGAGACAGGGGAGGAGAATCCAAGATGAAGCTGTTACTTACCTATATTTTTCTACATATAAGGGCACCAGCTGCTGATAATCTCTGTATTGGAACTGATTTGTTTGTTTGTTTGTTTTTTCCGTTTGTTTTTACTTTTGGAAAAGGTCAAACAGTTAGTTTAAGGGAAATGCCTGCTTGTTTAGAGTTGTCTGAACAAGGAACATGGGAAATTCTATGTAAGGGCACCAGCTGCTGATAATCTTTGTATTGGAACTCATTTGCTTGTTTGTTTGTTTTTTCCTTTTGTTTTTACTTTTGGAAAAGGTCAAACAGTTAGTTTAAGGGAAATGCCTGCTTGTTTAGAGTTGTCTGAACAAGGAACATGGGAAATTCCATCTGGGAAAAATTAGAAGAGCGAGCTTAGACTATGACAACGTTGCTCTGCTCTCTAGAACATTTAGAGGTGATTTATTTTGGTTTGTTTCTCCTTCTAGGTAATTAACAATAAAACAGTTAAGGCAAAATGAGCTAAATTTAGATATTTCAGGTTTTCAATGAGAACAGAACTCACACTACCTTCATTTGGACGATGACTAAGTTCTAAGTTAGTGTATTTCTTATACGATTCCCCTGAAGAATTAAGCAAATTGTGAAACTTCATTTGGATGATGACTAAGTTAGTGTATTTCTTATATGATTCCCCTGAAGAATTAAGCAAATTGTGAACTGTTTTTAGAAGATGATGAAGCCAGTAGGTGCCCAAATTCAGGGAGGTCTTCCTATGACTGCACCAGTCCTGGAGCTACAGCTTGTATAGCAACTCTACACCTGCAGCCAGTAGGTGCCCAAATTCGGGGAGATCTTCCTATCACTGTCTTATAGAAAGAAGTGTGGCTTGGACCAAGGAGTACCATAAGCTGCACCAGTCCTGAAGCTACAGCTTGTATAGCAACTCTACACCTGGGCCATTCTGCCTACACAAAGCTTCCTACCTGTGTTGTATAAACATAAGACATGAAGCTTTTCTTGGTCTTTTTCCCAAGCCTGTCTCTCAATGTCTTTCCCTCTCTGGCTAGACTTCTTGCCATTGCACAGAACACACATGGGTGTCCTCAGCCTCTACTGTTGCACACTATCTTGCCTCACCTCCATACCTATACCTCTGTCAAATGAAAAGATCAGTTCCCTTCTCTCCTGTTCTCTTTCCTGGGCCCACAACTAATCTATTTTAGCCACTGGTGCCCTCAGCCTGCACTGTTGCACACTACCTTGCCTCACCACCATACCTCATACCTCTGTCAAATGAAAAGATCAGTTCCCTTCTCTCCTGTTCTCTTTTCTGGGCCCACAACTAATCTATTTTAGCCACTGTTGTACACAGTACATCATGCACAGGCTCCGTCTAGGCGTGAAGTGCCATTCTGCATCTCACACCAGCCTGGAATTGGCTTAAAGATAGGGATAAACTTCACCTCCAACAGCTGTGCTTCACTCCTGCACAAGGTTCTGCCTCTTGCAATTACAGGAGAGGACTTATAAGAGTCTTTAGCTGCCATGGAGTGTAATCACTGAGTGTAAATGAGATGTGTGCATGTTAATTTTATTAATTCCATGAGTATATCAAATTATTCATCTCCTCCTGCCCAATTGCAATGGTTTAGCTCCCTGCTATATGTCCTCCCTGGTACCCCAGCTGGATTCTTTCTTCTCAGACAGGTATTTCCCAACCAGCTGAAGCCAATTTAAGTTGCATCAGCAACCAAAGAAATACTCTTCAACATGATGTGAAGAATACGGTCATATGACGAATAAGCTCAGTGATGCTTGCCCCACCAAGAGACAATACAAGGAGCTGATCCCACTGAACCCCTTATTTTGATAGGGGACTGGGTTAGTTTTCAATGGGGCCAGTTCCTGAGCAGCCAGAGGAGTGGTAGCACTGCTGCTTCTTAGGCAGTAGAAGTATATAGCTGGTGGTGATGCAAGGGAGGAGGCATGGCAGCTCCTTTCAGCAGCTTAGACTCAACATGAAGATGACTGCACTTTCAAAGTGCACTTACCCAGTTTGCCTAACCTGATATAAAGGCCAGCTGCTGAGAATAGTGCTCTCTACCCCTCTGCTCTTCACTTTTATGGTAGGATGAAAGTGCAGTGGCTTGCTCTGGGGTCAGCTACGCATCAGCATCTGCCCAAGGATTGAGGGAGGTGAGCAGAGTCAGGACAGAGGGCTGCCTCCTTCACAGCAACTCACCATCTGATCAGCTTAGAGATAAGGCTAAACTCTGTTCTCTGGTGCAAGCCTATCATGAAAGGTGATGCTAAAATTTTTAAAGGGGGGAAAAAAGCAAGTGGGTGACTTGTCAGCAGCTTCCCAGAAAAAGAGAATGATTTAGAGGCACAGAAACTGAAAGAAGCAGATTGACTCCTCCATCCCAGAGCCTGAGGTAATGGAGTTGAAGAGAGCTCACAAAGCATGCAAAGATTACTATAAAAGAAAAACTTAAGAAATTTTCCCTGATCAGACATGAGCAATAATGGGACAAAGAATAAGAGAGAATTTTCTTGCAGTGGAATCGGAGGTCTTTTTTCATTAGGGTGACCTGCATTTAAGCCTTCCTTCACGTTCAGCACAATTTCAACAAGTTCCTGTCGAAGGCAAAGGCCTGAGGGGAAAGACGGGAATCCTCTACCTCTGCTGCTTCAAGAAAACCCAACAGGTGAGCCAAGTCAGGGCAGAGGGCTGCCTCCTTCACAGCAACTCACCATCTGATCAGCTTAGAGATAAGGCTAAACTCTGTTCTCTGGTGCAAGCCTATCATGAAAGGTGATGCTAAAATTTTTAAAGGGGGGAAAAAAGCAAGTGGGTGACTTGTCAGCAGCTTCCCAGAAAAAGAGAATGATTTAGAGGCACAGAAACTGAAAGAAGCAGATTGACTCCTCCATCCCAGAGCCTGAGGTAATGGAGTTGAAGAGAGCTCACAAAGCATGCAAAGATTACTATAAAAGAAAAACTTAAGAAATTTTCCCTGATCAGACATGAGCAATAATGGGACAAAGAATAAGAGAGAATTTTCTTGCAGTGGAATCGGAGGTCTTTTTTCATTAGGGTGACCTGCATTTAAGCCTTCCTTCACGTTCAGCACAATTTCAACAAGTTCCTGTCGAAGGCAAAGGCCTGAGGGGAAAGACGGGAATCCTCTACCTCTGCTGCTTCAAGAAAACCCAACATTTTCATGTAGTGCAGCTCTGCTTTACAAGGGCTTTGTGTAAACGAACAGCAGGGCTCAGTTTCTTAGTAACTGTAGATCAGGGATACTGAGCTTACCTTTCCTTCTTGTTTTCAGCTTCACAAATTCACTTTGGGCTCTGAGTATTTGGCTGGACTCTCTCCAACTCATCCCTCCCCACCAGGATAAAGGAGCTGCAGGCCAAATCTTGCTCACGGAGCACCTGTGACTTCCATATGTTTGAATAGGTGTAGCTATATAATAACGGCTTTTCTGGGAAATGTACAGTAGGTCCCAGGTCCCTCTCTCTTATACTGGATACCCAGAAGCAGCAGGCCTGTTACACAAGAAAAGGCCGGGTTATACAAACCATTTTCCATTTTTAAAGAGACTCATTCAGCTTAAGGTGCTCGCTCAGGTAGCAAGTCTGGATGGGCAGACCTGCTCTCTCCAGTCAAGCTCCTGATAAACATAGATACACGTCTCTTTTAGACCAGGGAGAGATGATGGAAAATAGTCTTTTTCTTTTTTTTCAGAAAAAGGCTGAAATTTTATTATTCACAGAAAGTCAAGACCTTTATGAAAAAAAAAAATTTAGTCTGAATTCACAGAGAATGAGAGTTCTACAGCTTTTTATCTACAACTTTCTGGAGATCAGGTTATGGAATTATACAGCAGGGTATAATTCTCTATCCCATTCCACAGAGTTTAGGAAACTCTACAGATAGGTTTTCTCTTTCTATTGAGCTCCATAGAATTTTCTATAAGGTCAATTTTTTCACACTTTTTCCCATCTAGATAATTCCCTGTCACTGCCTTGCATGGAGATAATGCACATCTTCTAGACATCAATCAGACATCTCAGTAAACATACCACATGTCCACATTAAAAGAAAAAGAAGCCCTGGACAAGCTGACCCACTTGTCCCAATCCTGTAAACAACACAGAGGGATCATTAGAAGCTACTCTTAAAGTTACCGTAAACATCCAGATTGGTCCTGGAGAGGCACATGGGAACAAAATGGTTTGGAGAAAAAAGCAATAAGCCACCCAAATCTTCTCCCACAAAGGAACATACCCGACCATTTTTGTTTCCCTGAAGGCTTTTTAAAAAAGAAATAAGAAAAGGTTAACACTTACTCATTTGTCATCTGCTGGGGTGCTCTTGGCACTTGCCCCTCCTCCCTGTTCTGATTAGTGAGATTTCCTAGGCCTTGCTCCAAGGCTAGACCCAAACCAGTTCAGGACAATGACCTAGCACTGGCCCTCCTGCCCAGGGGAGGTTAGCATCTGAACATGTAAACATTTTTAAAGAGATATTGAAAGGTCATCATTCGGGACAAGAGCTACCTCCTTAGAGAGATGTAAGCAAGCCCAAGCAAATGGGTAAAAAAAGGTGGTCACAAAAACTTTTATCTCCTACCTACACCAAATCATCAGTCTTATTTAAATACCCCAAAGGTCTTTCCTTTAGAGGTGCAACGGAGAGGGAAGACAGATCCACCTGAGGTGGACTCGGCTGGAAAGACCTGGGCGTTCACAGAGGAGACCCTCTTCATGCAGCTGCCCGTCTAAGGGGGAGAAAGCTGAGTGGGGTAAAGTTCTACCTGAGAGTCCCATTCGTACTTTCCATAATTCCTGGACATCCTCTGCTTTGCTTGCCAGGAGCTGTCTGAACTCTGACACTTGATGACACTACTTCAGTCGTATTTTGTTCTCCTCAGACATTCTTCCCTGCAAATACGCTGGGACTAAACCTGAATCAGGAAAGGAGGATGTGTCACTCTCCTGTCATCCAAAAAATACACCGAGCCTGAAGAGAGGAGGCAAAGAAGAGACAAATGTATCATGAATTAAACAGTGTAGATATGAGTCAGAGTAAGTGAGAAAGAGTTGCCCCTGGGACAGTATGGCAGTGTCCAGGCAAATTCCTTCCTCCAGCTCACCAGATCTAGCATCTGATCTAAACCCATGCTTTGCTGATGCTTCCTCACAAGAGGTATTGCAATTAAAACTCAGCACTTGGATAATCTCTGCTGGTTCTGTTTGGTCCTCTGGCAAAATCGACAGCCTTGTATAATTTTTACTTTTGCTTTTGTCCCTGTTTATTTTCTGGTGAGAGCTTAAAAGAAGACAATTTCTTCAATTTCCTTTCAACTCCCCCCCCCCCTCAAAAGGAGGTCTGTAGAAACATGGCGAGGAATTGCAAGAGACCAAATTCCCCCTAAGTCAATGAACTGTATTTTTTTAACAAAAAAAATATAGAACCCGTACAAATAGGGAAAACTCCTGAAATTAGCTTTCTCCACTCCTAACAAAGAGATGCGAGGGAAAAACAAACAGACCAAGTACTGAGCACTATTTACATTGCTTGGGGGTAGGGAAACAAAAGAAGAAAATATAGGCAGGAAGAAGAAATAAATAGGAGGAAAAAACTTCCTCTCACCCCTTTTCCTTCAGCTACATTTGGCACTGCAGAAGGAGTGGCAGAAATGGGAAAAGTGCAGTATTTCTGTTAAGTGATGACTGGAGTACAGGCCTTTCCCACCGCTAACTGCTTTGTTAGGAACACTTACCCAGCAATATAAAAAGGTTAAAAAAAACCCCAAAAACCGAAAACTCCAATGTAAACTGGATTATCTGTGATCTCATAGCTGTACACGCTGTTCCTGGATCAGCTGCCTACTCTCTGGGTCTCCCCATACTGCTGGCAAGGGAAAAGACAGAAGGATACAGCAGCAGCACCAAGACGGACATGTTCTCAAGCCCCCCCTACAAGAGTCAGCTTTTTATGACTATCTCTGTAGCTGAAAATGTCCTTTCCACTGGCATCCAGTGCCCAATGCCAAAAAAGACGCACCGCTCTTGCCAGCTCCTGGGAAGGTGGAAATGTCAAAGAGAGAAACAAACACGTGAAAGGTTAGAAAGAGACCAAAGTGTGAACATCTGAGAGCGGGGTGCGATGCGTGTCTGCATCCGTCCTTCCTCGCCGCGGCGGAGCCGTGCCCGCAGAGCCACACCATCTGTCCTGCAGCACTGCCCCTGCCCACGGAGCAGTGGTTTGCATCCACCCAGCCTGCAATTTCACATCAAGGTGCTATCGAGGATCTGGTTACACAGAGGAACCTTTCAAACTCGGGACGGGCTGTATTGAATACAGCCTTATCCTCTGCATCAGCCACAACCACAATACTAGTGCAATCTGTTATTTGTAAAGCCATTATCTTCATTTTAACCCAGTTTATATTCATATATTCTATCCAAGGGTCCACACAGCAACACCCATTCTGCCGCGATGGATTCTAGCCCCATAGCCGCTCTCTATACCAAGCCTGTCTCATCAGCCATACCCCCAGTACCAGAAGAGTTTGTATCCATAGCCAAGACTTTGTATTAAAAATATTTAGAAATGATTTACCAATCCAGATCTCTCCAAGCACCTCACATGTGTTGCCCACAGCAATGAAAATCAAAAATACGTGTCCATGGCGGAGGGGAAGAAGAGGTCTTCATGTGTCAATCACTTTGAGACTTTGCACTTGTTTAAAAAAATAATTAAATGTCAGGAATGGAAGGTGTGTCTGCTCGGAAGTATGGGGAGCTGGAGAGAAGAATCCCTGTCATTTCATTCCTTGCCACCCCTCTCTTTGTTCAGCAGTGATGAGAACTTCACAGAAAGCATCAGTTGTTTGTTTCTCCCTCTTCCTCATCAAAGGACTGCACCCCAGAGGAGGTGACGTCTGAGACTTTGCGGCTCAGTGCAGCATGTTCCATCTCCTCTCGAGGAGACAGTGATTCCAGGTCCCGGCACACTGCATCATCCTCCTCTGGAGAGGGCTTCTTGTTTAGGAGAGGAGCCTTCTCCAGCCGTGGGTTCCCTTCATCCTCAATGTGGTCCTCCATGTACGTGCTGGACTCAGCCCCACCCCCACCCTGAGCAGTCTGCAGGGGCCACACGTGGACCAGCCCCGTGCTCTGGATGAAGTTCTGCTCCTGCCGCTGTTGCTGCAGCTGTTGCTGCTGGAGAAGGCTGCTCTGAATCAGGATGCTCTCCTGAAGGTTTGTCTGGGACTCATCAAAATTCTGGCCTAAGTAGGAGCCGGTCGCTGGGGAGGCGATGAGGGACTGGTCACTGGTCTCCCAGGCATCAGATGAACCTAAGCAATACATGCCCTGCGAGACGTAGGAATGAGGCCAGCTGTCATACTGCGTCTGGGCCATATGCTCTGCAAGCAAAAGAGGGAAACAACACAGTTAGACACCCTCTCTAGGCCAAGCTGGCTCCTTCAGACAGATAGCTTGGTTGCCTGAGCGTGGCACTGCACTTAGAGGGTAGATAAATGCTTTAGAGGGGAGGAGGGTGAAGAGAAAAGGTAGTTCTAGGCAGTGAGTAGATTAACATGATTATAGCCACAATTGACTGCAAGAGCTGATAGCTTTCCCCACTTGTGCCCGAAAAAGGGCAAAGGAACTGGGCTTTGAAGCTTCCCGGTCAAGATTAGATTCCTTGGACAGCTCCACAAAAATCTGCTAGATCCCAATTCCCAAAATTGAGGCTACCCTGAATAAAACAAAGTAGAGGGAAAGAGAGCAACACAGCAAGAGCAGGAAAGGGGCGTTTCAAGATTAGCAAGAGGCACTGTGGCTCACCTTGGCTCTCCATGAGCTCCTGATAGTTCTCGGAGTAGTTGCCTGCTGGGTTCTCCTGATTTGAGTTTACACTCACATCCTCACCATCCATGGAGGACCAGGCCATGAGAGTTGCCTCAGAAATGGCAAATTGCTCCATCACCCCTGTGCCAAAGGAGACAGGGAGGGGAAGCAGCGACGTGTGAAAGTCTTCACTTCTCACCACCCCCTTTGACCTCACCTCTTGGTCACTCTGCCCCACTCTTGTCCTATCCCAGCAACACCCATCACCCACAGTCAGCCCTCACCCTCTCCACCTCACATTCCATGAGCAATACTCCAACCGTAGTCTTTCATCTCCTCCTGCCACCTGAACCACCCACAGGCCTCCCCCCGCCCCGAGTGTGGTTTTGTTTTTTTTCCAGATTCCTGTACTTTGGTCTCTCAGGGATTCTGCTCTGGGACATCCCAACCATTCCAATCCACGTGCCAAGAAGTTAGCGCTACCTGCAAGGAACCGGGCTTCCTTTTCACCGTCACTCAGGTCTGAGTAGGCATCAGCGTCCTTGCGGGCCGTCTCATGCGTGTGCTGCTGCTGCTGGCTGTTAGCCTTGCCCCAGCCTTGCCATTCAATCATGTGAGCCACCCGGCCTTGGCCCATGGCCGTTGGCTTTGTGACATGGTCCTTCATGCTGCGAGATATCCCTAAGGGGCCAGACATTAGAAAACAAGGAGGGGCTATTACACAGCTCCAGGGTTGTCCGCCATGCTGTTCACCTCTCTTGAAAGTGGAGCTTCTCCCCTCCTTTCCTGACGGGGCTCAGGCCTGAGGGTGGGTGTCTCCCATCTTTCACTGTATCACTCTCCGGGAGAGTTTCTCCATCTTTCCTTGGACCGGCTCTCAGAATGGGGGAAAAAGGAAACCCCAAATACGAAAGACCATTTCCTTCCTTGCCTAGAATCCATTTAGGACAGGGTTGGGCATGAAGGATGAAGCTGGAAGTGAACACACTAAGAAACAGAAAATGGGGTTAAACCCAAGACTGTTTGAGGGGGAGCAACTGAAGATGTCTGAGCTGGGGTGCACAGCAAGAAGCCAACAGGAGTAAGACAAATCTGTTCTTTGATAGGGCAACAACTAAGAGATTTCTGCATCTAGAACCACGGTGACGGAGACTCCTCTAAGGCCTCAAAAAGGCAAGAGTCAGAAAGGAGCAACAGAAGGGGAGAGCAACAGAGGGATATGGGAAGAGGCACAAAGGCCTATGGAGAGGAACTGCCAAGGATAAACGCAAATTTTGAGGACCTCACCAGAGAAAGATGATTTAGCCAAAGCCCCAATCCCATAAGCATTGGAGTTGCGTTTCAGCTTGGGAAGGATGGAGGTCGTGTCTTCCATGGAGAGCTGAAAAGAGAGAGAGCATGAAGAAATGATATACAGAAAGGGGAAAAGGAAGTGAATTAAAGTGAGAAATCAGTTTAAGGATTCCAGAAGGTACGGGGAAGATGAGGAGCAGAAGCAAGCAACAAGAAAAAGAACAAAAGAAGGGGAGGAAAAATGAGAGGGTATTTAACCAGGACTGGATATTGCATAGTTTTGGGACTGAGCATGGCAAGGTCAGTGGGAGAGGCAGAAGCAGGCTGTGAGAAGCCCCCCTTTGGCTGCTGCCAGTCCTCCATAGACATGCTGCACTGTTCCCAACTCTTTGTTAGAGATGCAGGACATGGCTGATGGACAATTCAGGGAGCTGACAGTGGGGAGCTGACAATGTGATAGGCAAGACACAGTAATGCATCATACTACAGATACTAATTTTTATATGATACTTTTGGTTTTCACTGTATCAGTGATGCACCCTCTTTCAAGCACCTACAACTACCTCTAAAGAAATGAGGTCTACAGTTCTGCTTAATTCCCTTTACTCTATGTTCATCCTCAGTCCCTGAATAACAAGGACAAGAAAGTACTGGGACAGGCAGCAGTCACAAACATCATCATAAAACACAGTCCCTCAAGATGAACTCATCAGGCTTCTTCAGAGATGCCAGGCATTGCATACGAGGCTTAATTTTTACAAGGGCTAAACAAGCATTGCTTCTGCTCTTCATTTCAACCTCTCTGAAAATCAAGCCCAGCATGTTTCAAACACAAAGGTACTCAAAAGCAGTGACCATGACACTGAAAATTTTAAATCCTGACACGAAGCAAGCATTTGGTCACAGACACAAATCTCATGAAACGTCAGAGGAGCAATAACTAGACAAATAGTTGGAGGCAAAGGAAGGCATTGTAAAGATGCTGAACGGCGTATAATCCCAGTCACTTCTGAAAACATGAGAGGTGAATTTCTCTGGAAATTGAGTGGAAACGCAGCGGCGAAGGTGTCCTGTAGCTTTGGAGCCAGGAATGTCTGTGTGTAACATGCAAAGTGCAGAAATCAGAAAGCAGGGGGAAGAACGGTTAAAAAGTGAAAGGTGTAGCTGGGAACGCAGCCCTTGTTCTGCGACGACTTTTCTTTGGTGATGAAGCTGGTTGAAGAATATCCAGCTGTGCCCCCACTGGTCATTCTTGCCTGGGTGCTGCTCTTCAGTATCCACCCGTTTGTTTCAAGACAGCCTGGGGGCTCTGCAGTGAGACATCTCATGGAAAATGTTCCAGAAAAGAAAGTGAACTGCAGAAGGTCTCTACCACAAGGTCTCTACCACAAGGTCTCTACCACTACGAGGCTGGAGAGCTATGACATGAAGGCAGGAATGAATGGGAAGGGGAGGAAATTCATGAGCCAGCTTTGATACCAAAGAAGAATTACAGGGAGAAAGAGCTGCATTAGGAAAGAGCTCTATGGAGTCAGAATGGGTTGGAAAAGGGGGAACTGCACATAAGCACTGTCTTTGAGGAAACATGACTTTGTGTACCTTTATTTGAGCTAGACAGAAGTGCAGTGAGGGAAAACCTGCCAAATTTCTTCTAGAGAGTGGCTGCATGCACCATAATTTTCCTGCACAACAGGCAAAAGATCCCAAGCACTAAGTGCCACAAGAAAAGAGATGTCAGTAGGGTGAGGGTTAGTTGTGCTTTCAAACCACAGAGAACCAGAAAATGACCAATGTTTAAAAGTTTTGAAAGTATCTGGAATTTGAAAATGCTTACAATACCAAAAATGCAGCTATAAGCAGCTGCCTTTCCAAGAATAAAAAAACCAACACAACATCAACACTAATTTATGTCATGTTTTTTTAAGCCTCCAGAGCAGAAAAAATAATTTGGTAGCACTAATACGCATTATTCCCCTTTCTGCATGCTGTTTTTGCATTAGTGAAAAAGAAAAAAATAAAATCATATTTTTTCATGGCATCTTTTCACATGTTATTAAAATGCTTGCTTGCTTCTTCTTCCACTTGTTAACTGAAGTTAACTGGTGCTGACCATCTCCCCCAGGGGACATTAAGAATTCTTTTACTTTCTGTATGCAACCGCAAATGAGGGATATATTTCTCCCAAACTCCTGGAGAAGATCAAATGATGCTCTAATCAAAGACTACCGTGGACAGACAGCTTTTTCATCTAGCAGTGCCCAAAAATCCCAAAAAGAGAACATATGAAATGACATACATTTGTCCCAAAGAGGACAGGTGGTGGACAGGACAGCCACCTGCAGATCTAAATACCTGCCAGACAGCAAAAGACCCAGAGGTAAACAAAAATTCATCACCATCCTCTGAATCTTAGACAATTCCCAGAATTTCAGTGGCACTAAAGATATTCAGTCATTTCCATTCTGGTCTCCATTGTATCCAGTGACAGACAAGTCCTGGTCTTCCTATGACTAGAAATGTGAACAGCGGTTTGACGCATACTCACGTTGATACCATCCCAGGAGAAATCTGTCCGTGTTTGCTAAAGAAAGGAAAGAAGGGCATCGCGTTAGTGTAACACACAAGTTGCAAACAACCATCCATGCATCTCTCTAGCATTTTGCCATAATCAACAGCCAGCACTTTATCTGGTGTGTTATAAAAACACTTGTGTCCTTCAAGCTGGCTTCGTCCCCTGCTGTTGATTACGGTGTCTGTAGGTACCACGGTGTTCGAAGGTACAATAGCAAACTGGATGAGAGAAAGAGTAAGAGAGAGAAAAGCAAACACCTTTTCATAAGGCTCCCCTTCAAACGGCTCTTGGTTGCTAAATGCTGCAATGCTGGCACCCCTGCGTGGGAGCTGCATCGCTTTGAGGCTAACACAAGGAGGAGCTACAGTACCTACGTATTTTGAGTAGAATACAGCAAGTTACAGACTTATTTTCTTCTTGTAGTTTTTCAGTTTGTCCATTCTGACCCACTTTCCCCTTACACACTACGTCCATTGCCCACATCAGCCACTACAATCACCAATTACCCTGCATTTCCTCCAGCTGGGAGAACTCACAACACAACATCTTGGGTTTGGGATGTGGGCGCTCGGGAAAATTTAGATCAACCAGTTACACCTATGGTATCTATTGACATAAATCAGAATGTTCACTGAGGTATAGTTTATGCTCATTGACTTTTAGATCTGCATTTGATTTAACTGAATTTTCCACACAAGGTTGGGCCCCACAATTTCTGCCAGGATTCTGCGACACTCAAAGTTTCTTGGAGTTACATTCCAAGCCAGCAAGGTATATGAAGGAAATAAAAACACCTACACATTAGCACTTTGGAAGGTTTTGCAAATTGTACGTTATTTGTTAATGTCATTTGTGAACGTTATTTGTGATTTCTCAAATATTATGTGTTTAAAATAGCTTTGACCTTTTTATTAGTCATGACTGCATACACTGAACCTTACAGAGCTGAAAATTCAGGTACGTAAGATTGCAGAAGCTGCAATAATTCAGAACACCAAGTGAACCAGCCCTTGAGATACTGCATGGGAAATCAATTGCCAGCGAGTTACTAGTAAACGCATCCCTAAAAATCAAAATGGAGACAAATGTGATTCTTCAAAATATTTTATGGCTGCACTGAAGAAGCTGGGACATAGTGTTGGACATTTCAATGAATTCATTACTCAAGGAATGCAGACCTACAGGCTTGTCAGAACTGCCACAGAGTTATCCATGTTCTGTTCCACTTCAGCCACAAGTGGTTAAAGGCACTTTCATTTGCAAATTCTTATTCACCATGGATATTCTGAAAGGAGTGACTCAACCCTATTCAGTGCAATCCAAACTAAAAAGATATGAAAGCCCAACCCTCAGGTGCACACCAACACTCTTGCCCTCTCCCAGACTGATGCCCCAGTGAGGCAAAACACCCATTTCTGAACTCAGAAAGCATCAAAATTTTCTGATCCCCCTGGGTAAGAAAGCCTGGGACAGGCACTCACCTCAGTGGAAGGTCGATGGAAGCTGCTGCCATGCAGTGAGCTGGTGCTGTCCATGTTGATTTGGTCCACATCTTTCAGCCCCTTCCAGTCTACTGCAATCACCTCGTTTCCTGTGGGAACACATCTAGTCAGGCTTCTGGATGCCACTACAACTTGTTCCAGCAGTCTTAAGCCAAGTCAGCTCAGCATACAGGAGAATCACTGAGTGTAAGGCCACAATAGCCTCAAATGAGACCTTCCTATTTTAATCAGACCACCTGTACATCATCAACAATTACATTTCACACAGGTATCTCCATGTGAAGACCAGTCATTTATGTTTTTCTCAAGCATAATGTATGCTTGGCTAAAGCACAGCTCCCCAGAAGAAAAAGCATCTAGTCATGATGTGTGACAGAAAGAACCAATTCTTTTGATATCCTGCTCCAGTATTAAACCATCATCACTTAAGAAGTCATTTCTCTTTTCTCATTTGAATTGGTCTGACATCAGCTTAGAGCTGCTGGTGCCCTTGCTTTGCTGTTCTCAGCAAGATTAAGACCCTTTTAACACCTGCCATTACATTTCAGGAAAGTTATTCACACACTTGCTTTTCTACTTGACACACTAAACAGACTGAGATCTTTAGGTTTCTTACTGTATTCTTCCAGCCTCCTTAATAAATCTGTGTCTCTTTTTAAAAGGCATCTCAAATTTTCCTGGTCTTCAGAACGTGGACATAAAAGCATACACAGTAATGCAGGACTGCTCTCATCCATTCTGCTAATAAAGTTAAAACTTACTTGCTGCTCCTCATCACATTAACCCTTTGTGCCCTAACCTTGCAGTAGATTCTCACACTCAGCTGCCTGTTCACTCAGATCCCTATGCACTCTGCACAGCTTCCCAGGGTTTTGAATGGGATCGCCCGTTCAAAAGTAGAGTCTGTGCCCTTTGATTTCAGATGTATTTTAATACCACTTAAAGGGTCAAGAAAAATTAAATATTAACACATAAAATAGAAATTATAAAACTGAATGAATAAAGATAAAAAATAAAATTGTTCCATAAAATGAAATTGTAATTAAAGTGAAACTAAATGCAAAGTGGCACACTTTAAATAGTCAACCCAAGTAACCGGGACTGCACTGTGTGGGTGCTCTGTCCAGTTTTCAATTTACTATGCCTTCACCCTTTGTGCCAACCTCAAAATCTGTTAAAAGTTATTTGCTCCCATGTCATGAAGGAAAGGTTGTATTCTGTTTAAACTCAAGCCTTTCGGAACGTGGCAAGAAATATAACTCTCCAAATGATCATCTATTCCTGGGATAAATTCAGCAATCTCTAGTCTATTTGGTAGTCTAGTTCATGCCACTGAATGTGAATTGTTCTATTTTCATTAGCTTTTAGCTTTTTATTTACTCCTATAGCAAATTTCTCCTCCACAGACATATGCAAACCCCCTTGCTCGTGCTGGCAGCTCTGGCATGTTTACACCAGTTCATCACTGCCCTTCTCCAGTAGAAATGGGATGCTCTGCTCCAGCCTACCCAGGCCTGCAGGAGGGACCTAGGCACTCACGGGTGGGAAACCTGAGGTACTCATCAGTGAGAATCAAAATGAAAAAAGAGTAATTTGGTCCCTTAAAAGGGCTAAACATGGCGGGATGAGAACCAGCAGAAAGCAAATGCTATTTTGACTTGGTGTCCACTGCACCATCACATCTCGTAATTTTCTGCTGTGCAAGAAGATCTCTCTTCCTGAGAGAACCAAGGCGTATTTTCCCCTTCACACACAGGTATGTTTCTGTTCATCAGGAAAATTAGAACAAAGTGCTTTAATAGCATCCCCTATATGCCTCTGACGAGGCTGAGTAAAGTTGCTGTTCCCCGAGTTGTAGATTCCTGCAACTCGGGGAACTTAAATGAAAAAAAGGAGGTTCCTGTACTACACGCTACAAAGGTGAGCAAAGGGGTCAGACACAGCCAGACTTCAGGAGGTGGCAGGACATGGCTACGACGAGCAATGACAATGACCACTTTTCAAGGTTGTGATCTTCTTGGCTGATTTTCTTGATACGCACATGCATACATTCGGCCTTACTGCGCTCAATTATTTATTTCTAATTGTGATTGCTACTAACCACGATTAGTTCATGTGCTATGAGCGTAGAGCTGAATTTGTGTTAAATTCAGATCAGATCCCTTCTGCAGGCACCCCCCACTGCAGGGAGTAATGTTAGGTTGTGTGATGAAAGCTCATCTGCACACCCACAAAGGAGCATAGGGAGATGATGACAGGAAAGGGAACCCTAACAGCCCTGCCAGGCTGCTCCCAGGCTCCCATCCCAGGAGACATCAGCCTACCAAGGACCCATCTCCATAAGCCCCGAGGAGCACAGTCGCACAAGGGCAGATGGGAACCCAAATTATGGACTCACAAGAAGGGAAAACCTCTCTGAGCCCCTCCCAGGACTCTTCCAGGAGAGCCTCAGCCCCAGGGTACAGGGAAGAGCCCATCAAGATCAGTCAGGGGGAGAGGCTTCCAAAAGCAGCTTCATAACTGAGGGGGGTGGTTTCTGCCTAGGGCTATGGGACCATTATGGGATGCAGGAGAAGATAATTTGGGGTTTGCACTAGATTTATGTGATGCTTAGGGGAAGAAGAAACAGCAGGGAAAGGGAGGGATCTAGAAACAAATACGAGAAAACAGATAAAGGGATAAAATGGGCTGGTAGCATGTCAAGAAGTCGTTGATCAGTATGGTTGTCTGGCCATGCCCTGCTCTTATTGTGTGCAGCCTGTCCTGTCTTCTTGTTAAATTCAATTTCTAACTGTTTTCTGGCATGAAAGATGCCCTATTCTGGGTGCATGTGTTTCATGATGGAGGTCCAAGTGCCAGGAACTGGAGACACCAGAATGAGTGAAATCAAAGTGAAGGTTTCCACAATTTCTTTCTGTTTTGCTTCACAGAGTCATGGCAGACTGCACTACCACCTATCAAACTGGCCATCTTGAGCTCAGTACAGAGAGAGAGAGAGAGGTTTAGGGGGTGCTTGGGTTCAGGCAAGAGGGCCAAGGCCTTAGCAAGCCAGCTCATGGGTTGCTCATTCCCAGTGTGGCTGAAGACCTCTTAGATTTGGGGTCCAAGCAAACCTTCTAGGGCTAGAAACATCTCTAGCAAAGGGAAGGAGCAGATAGAATTCTGAAAAGCCCAATTGTCAGTCCCAGGTGCATTAGCTATAAGGTTTGGCTGTGGTTTAGAACTAAATACATTCGTATTCAGTCTCCCTTGAACACCCTTCCCTCCATCTGCAACCCTTCATGCTAGAAGGGGAAGGCTGGGGCATTCCTGCTGCAGAGCTGATCAAGACAGTGATGCTGGAGAGGCAGGAGAGATGCCACCACTGCAGAGCAGAAGGCAAGCTGTACAGAAGCCTTCAGTGCAGATCGCAGTGTCGTACCCGTTTTACCTCCATTTACCCGAGGTCTTTTTCCTGTTTCTGAGGACTCTCAAGGAACTCTCAAGCTGTTTCTGAGCATAGTGCTGTGGCCCTTCTGGAAGTCCAGATAGACATCCTGGCACACGGTGCAAAACAGTCTGCAACCCTGCTCTGCGAATGCCCTGCAAAGACCACCCTAGCCAAAGAGAGAGACCAACCTCGGGGAGCCTGGTGTTCAGCACATGCCACTTGGCAGCCCCAAAGTTTGGCAAATGACACTCAACCTTTGCTCTCAGCTCTGCGAGCCCACTGATGGCTTCCATGAAGTGTTAGACTGTGGAAAGAATTAATATTATTCTGGCAGATGGCGGCATCAAAGGGTTGAAGAACATTAACATCAAACAATTATTTGTCTCAAAGTCCACACCTATTCCATAATAGGAGCCATCAGCCCGCCAAAGATCCATCTTCACATGCCCTGGGGAGCACAGGGGCACACAGAACTAAAGACCTATAAAATTTATTTATTATTGTTTTTCTCCAGTTGCAATAGCTCATCTACCTAGACAAGGGAAGAGAATGAGTAATATGTGATCTTGCATGCACTACAGTCATAAACACTGAGTAACTATTGAAAATCCTTGGTCTAAACTGTTTCATAGGAACTAAGAAATAAATAAATACATTGGGAGAGAATAACTCTTTAATATCTGTTAAATGCTTTTAAATGCAGTAATATCCGCTGAAGAGTTACAACCTCCCACGCTGTGGCTGAAAAGGAAATCTCTGGGTTCTAATTGGCCTTGGGCCCGGGGCAATGTTACTTTCTCTTATTGGAAGTTGGATAAAGGTTAGTGGGTCTTTTTCTCTTCTGCTAGAAATAGCAAGAGCAACATTAATCCACAGACATGAAAGATCAAGTTCTGCTCTGACAGATGGAAGGAACGAAATACGGAAAATCAGAAAGAAGTATGGACAGTGAAGTGAGAAAAGAGAAACTGAAAGCAGTTACATTATATTTTGGTATTGTTTTTATCCAACCTCTTGTCAACCCCTTTCTCCCTTCAATTAGTATGCTTTTTTTCTTTTGTAATAGTACATTTCTTCTACAATATAATTTCTTTTCTCTTATCCAGCTTCCATTCCAGCTTCTGCTAATCTTCATGACTATTGCGTTTGTAATTCTATCATCAATCACCTCTTACAGAACAGTATTTATTCCTCTCCATATAGAGTTGATAAGAGTTTTAAACATGAGTGGGTCATAAAGCTAATTTTAAAGTGGGATTTTTACAAACATATGCTGCTGAATTTCGCATTGAAATGTTCTGAAATGAGATGATGAAATTTGAAAGATAACTGGGTTTCTGAATTCCTTGTCATTGTTTCTGTATGGAGTGTATAGAAAGGATATTGAGGGGTTTCATTTTCATTGAACTTTTTAAAGATTTCTTGATTTTTAAAAAATGTTATTATTTGTTTTGGGTTTTTTAACGTCATAAATTCCATCCTTGCTCTGGAAGACTCAGTAGATGACTGAAGAACAAGCAGGAAGCTAATGACTTGAAGCAATGAGATAAAACCAAAGCAGTTGAAATACGTAAGTACATTAAGCCACGCTGTTTGCTGATCATGGTTGCTTCCTATTTTTAACACAAATTTGACAAAAAAACTCCGACAAACACTCATCAGAAAAAAATGTCTCCATCACAACTGAAGTAATATTCCAACTCAAGTCCTCTAAGACTTTGGGGGAAAATTATCATCCCTCTTCCTGTTACAGTAAAGTAAAAATCAAGATTTATTTTTAAGTCAGGCCTTACTAAATAATAAAGATGAAAAACATTTAAAGATGAAAAAAGATGGGGGAAAAAGAATACCCTTTTCCTCCCCTTTTTTTTTTTTTTTTTGAGCATCATTACTTTGGACTCTCAGAAACTAGAAAATGTGTGTACTAATGCATTCCCAAGCAATATGAAATAATGACCATTTTGATAAATGCACTGGAAAAATCCAAGAAGCCATCTGGATGACTGTATCCCACTTTGCTGATCTAATATTATTACTCTTTTCCTATTTCAGTAGCTCATTTTGCCACATACTTTAATTTTTCATGGAGACACAAAATTTCTTAATTGGACATATTTTCAGTTTCTTTGCGTTTTTGTCATTATAGTAAATTCACCTGGTTTTGAATTACTTATTACTTAATCTAAACAAGTCCATTCTCCTTGGCTTTCCTCTTGACATTTCTCAATTCCTATTACCACTGTGCATTCGTTGATACTATATTTGGTACCTGTGCCTGTATTTTGTTCATTTAACGAGGTACATGCTTGAATCAGGAATCTGCATCTATGCAGAAGCCTATTTTGTTGTAATTTCTGCACTGGATACTAGATATCTTCTCCAATTTGTCTTCTCTATTTTGTTCCACACTAAGTAGACTAATACGTTTTTAGAGTCTGAAATTCTGCGTTTTCCTTCCTGACATGATGCTGGTGAAGATGTACACCCTATACCAAATATGTATTTGTGTCAATTGCTTTCTGATGTGTCATGCCAATTAACATCAGAATAAACAGATTAATTAAACAGTGAATTTCCAGAACCACTATTATCCACTGTTAGCAAACTTTCTTCTGCTCCCCGAGTTTTATTTTCCGGCAGAGAGTAGAAAAATTATCATTCGATATTGGTAGCCAATGTTAATGTTGGTAAAGACCAATATTTAGAGTAAATGGTTCAATTATTCTTTTCCATTCCCTTCTTTTCCCTGAACAACTAAGAAAACAACAAATGTAATTGCAGTAATTATGATCAGTCTTTAAATTGTTCTTTCTCTGATATCAATTTTCATGATACTCGTGGGAGTGTAATATCTTTGTCAAACACAACATCATCGTGTCCTGTCAAATGCCATTGAAATAAAAGCAGTTGAAGCTACTGGGAAGGACTGATGGATGGATAGCATAACCTTTTTCTTTCCTGCATGCTTTACAGAGAGCCATCCAAAGCCAGCCAAATGGCCAACATCAAGGAAAGGAATAAACCTCTGTCAGAGGAACTGTCTCCAAGATGAACCTCAGATGAAAGTGTTCAAATTCTACCAGGTAAAGCTGGTAGAAAGTTGAGAAATCAATCAACCTGAGTTATTCCCATAATGGTGTAAGTATTCTAGCTTGTACTTCATGAGGCAACACAGGAATTAGCTGGTGTTGGCACCAGGCATCAGAGTCGTTTGTGGAAGATGAACAGAAAAGTCTGTTTTCATGGATGAGATAGAACCGAACAGTCTGGTGCTCACCAAGGCAGAGAAAAGTCTTGGTCTCCACAAAACAGATGTCTGAAATTTTTGATCAAAAATGCAAACACCTACAGCTCTGAGATGTCTGTAAGAGCAAGAATCAGACGGGCACTTCTCAGGATCTTTGCTTTGGATTTGGGTAATAAAAATACTTTTCCAGACCATTCTGCCTCTTTCCGCAGGTAGATCCCCTTTCAGAGCAGTTTAGGAAATAGAATTAATGAACAAAGCTCCAACATCAACTGTTTTCTTCTTGACTGGAAACACTTTCAAACCAATACCAAAGGCTACTGCATACCATGTTCTCGCAACTAGAAGGAGATGAACCAAGAGCCTAATGTTAGACGCAGGCGGTTCTGCTCCAGGAAGCAGTCATGTCATCTAAGCTAAGGAGGTACTGCAAAACGAAACACATCCAATTAACACAATTTAAAAAAAAAATCTCAAAGCCCTGTCTCATTTGCCGAACAAGTATCAGCCAGCATGAGCAGCGGCGATGGGTTTATCCTCATTCTTCACTGCCTCTCTGAAGTGCAGAGAATGTGTCCCCAGGGGCCGCATTCAGCACAGTAAGTATGAAAACGTCAATATGAACCGAGGTAGCAGCCCTTTTTTGCTGGCCCACAGCCAACATTACAGAAGTAACACGCAGCAGGCAATTTTATATGCTGCTCTCCGTATGTGTTTAAATTTTAATCTCTATGACCAGCATATCACGTGGGCACTGTCCTAGAGCATAAGAATGCCATCAGTTGTGACATCTATGTCCCATAGTTTCATCGCTACCAGTGGGGAAGAGGAACCATCCCAAATACTTCTCGGGAGTCAACCAGCAGATCACAATGCACCTTTCTCCCTGAACTCCCTTCCCTGCACCCTGGAGCGGGAAGGCAAAGGTGTCATTACCACTGTTGCCTCCAGAACTGCTGCCACCGTGGCTCCTACTGACACCTCCATCCCCACTTGCAGCTGGAACGTAACCCTGAACAAAGCAGGAGCCCAAGGGCTCTGAGGACCCTACCTGTCCCCCATGTCCACCTGGTGAAATAGGGGCCATCGTTCCATCACCTCCTGATGTCCTCTAGTTCTGCAACACACAGAAGGGCTTGAGGAAGGAACAGCATGAGCCTTCCTGCTAGCTTACTCCCTCTCTTTACCCTTCTCCTCTCTCTCCCCGACGTTGCCATACATACCAAAACCACATACAGCTGGTTCCCCACCTTTCCTTGTCCCCAGGCTCCCCCATTCATACCATATCCCTTCCAGGCTCTGTCTTCCTCCTCAGCACTTCCATGCATTTTTCATTTTCTGTTTTCCTGCTCCTGCCTATCCCTGGGCCAGCCCTGCTCCATGGCCTGCCCAGTGCAGCCTGGGCTTCTCTCCATCTTCCAGCCCCCCTGCACCCTCCTGGACCCTCTCCTGAGCATTATCGTAAACAAACACACAGAAGACCTCCCAGATGCCCATCCCCATTGCCCTGCCTGTGTGGAGGCGCTGGGACAGATGGAGGAATAGGGGTGGCTGACCCCAGGGATGATCTCAGCCCCTCTCTGGGGGCAGGAGGGGTGGGGAGGCACTGCCAAGGTGATGTTTACAGATCCACTGCTGCATCTCTGGGCCCACTACTATTCCCCAGCCAGCAGGACAAGCTGGAAGAAGAAGCAGAACAAGAACCTGCTCAAAACACCAGCACCTGGGATGAGTGCAGCTGGTTAGTTTCAGGATCCACTCTCCTTATCTATCACCCCCTCGGCTCCGAGGGGTCTGGCACAGTCTGACAGCCCCAGAGAGTACACAACCAGGTGGCTACATCCTTCTCCACCACAGCCATCATGCCCTTGGCCGCAGTCCCCATCAAGAGTCTGGTTTTGGAACAGCAGCACTGGTCAGAGCCAGCCAGGAGGCACTGAGACTGCTGTCTCCCTCTCACCACCCTCCCCCAAAACCCCAAAGTGTTTCCACACTGGAAACCCAAAGGCAGCTATCCCCTTAGGCCATGACAGTGGCCTTCAAGCCATACTAGTTTTTCTTCCTGGTAGCACAAGCCACTCCATGGAAGGCAATGGGTAAAGGGTTCTCGATGAGGGGCTCTTTATTCTCCTCAAGCTCCTCCAGGTTCTGGATGACACCCCTCTTCCCAGTGCTGCTCTCCTCATTATCCTCCCTTGTTTGCCCTGAAGAAACTGGTATTTCCCATCAGTCTGCTCCTGCAGTGCTGCAAAGGACAAATCCCTCTGCCAATGAGTCCCCATCCAGACAGTGGGGGCAAGACATGCCACGTAGAGCTGCAGAGTCCATTATCAGTCAACATCAGAAATCTTGTACATCCACTGGCCCTCAAGGGACATTCAGAGCTTCCCTGGCTGAGCCTGAGACACGTCTGAATTGACTGCTTTCTGGATGAGGAAAGGGCCATTAGCACTCCAAACAGTGAAGGATGGAAGTGGTCACAATGCAAGAAGATATCCACCCCACCTGGGGGAAGCCCGCACACAGACAAAGAGGGCTGCCTACAGGGGGAAATTGTTACCTCTCACGCCTTCTTCCTCTGCACATAGTTGTCTGGAGACCCAGACCCTCTCCTCTGACAGCCCTTGTCTTGTGGACAGACATGGACAGCATATCCATCCCTTGAGAAGACAGATCTCCTCCACGTCCCCAGAGAAGGCCACTTCAGACCATGGTGGGACCCTCAAAGACAGCCAAGAGGGCAGGGCTGGTCACAGCTGGCTAGGAAGAATGAGTCCATTGCTGTAATTCCTCTGTGAAGATCCAAGCTATGGGATCTTAGGTTCACTCATTTTTGCACCTTTGGTCATTCCAGTCAGCATTGAATTCAAGATCCTTGGCCAGTGCAGGGACAGGGTACTGCCTTTGATGAGATGGACCCTGCATCTCACCAGTCCCTGCATGGCAAAGGACTACTCCCTTACCAATCCATTCTTTTCACAGAACCACAGAATCACATGGGGTTGGAAGAGACCTCTGGAGATCATCTAGTCCAACCCCCCTGCCAAAGCAGGTCCACCCAGAGCAGGTTGCACAGGAATGTGTCCAGGTGGGTTTTGAATATCTCCAGAGACGTTCCATCTAAATCTGAGCAGCAGGAGCATTAGCCATTCCTGGCCAAATGGCATCTGTTTCACACAACAACATGTTCTAAGCTTATTCTTCTCACATCACCATCCATGGTGCTTGCTACCACCTCCTGTAGGATAAGGCTGACCTATCAATAATTTAACCAACTGTTAGAGAATATGAGCTTTATAGCAGCCTCCCAGGACCTCAGAACCTCTGGACCAACATGTGAAAGAAGAGCCATCCTTTTCCTTGTCCCAAAGGTGCGAGAAGGTAGAGAAGGAAGTTGTGGGCCAAGTTCTTCTCCTACCACTACATGATGGCACCAAGGCAGTGGAGGAGTGTGGCAGAACAAACAGGAGTGGTCTTGACGTGTGACTCCCTGTCCAACTCACACAGCACTTCAGCAAACTTTGAACAACCTGATGACCTCTACACTGAGATCACCTCTACACATTTCATGCATCAATTGCTCAGCTTCCTCTCCCTATAGCCAATCACAATACATGGTTGTAGGACCACTCATTGTCCTACATGAGAGGATGAGGAACCCTGGTGGCCAGTTTCCACTCTGAGCTAATTCCATGGACCACTGGGAACATCAGGAAAAATTCTCCATCAGGAAGGCAGCACAAGTATGTTCATGGGACCCCCTGACTCATGTCTCTTATGCAATGAGAGGGAGACTGGCAAGAATGCCAGTTTTCTGACTCATCCAGAACTCAGTATCGAGTCTGGCTGGACTTCTCACATCTTAACTTCCACAGTTCCCATCCCAAGACTTACCAAATCCTGCGTCTACTTTATCAACTTCCCCATTTCTCAGCAAGCTGGCTATCTCCAGCTCTCTGAGGAGGAAAACCCAAGATCCCAGCAACTACCATTGCTGTTTCTATTCCCTTGTTCTGGGCAGGGCATCAATAGGCAGCATCCACCAGTCCCCGGATACCATGGAAACAGAGGGGTGCTCTGCTCACTGTTCCTCTCCAGTTCCCTGTTTTCCTGGTTTTAGTCTATTAGTCTTTACCTTATTCTCTTTTCTTATTTTTTTTTTACTTCTCCAACACCCCACATCCCACCTCAATGATTGTCTTTTTTTTCCCCTTGTTTCTTTTATTCACTCTCTTCTTCTTTTTGGGGGGTGGTGGAAAAGTAGGCATTTAGTATTTTATGGGATGGATACCAGCCTGTCCCTAAAGTGGAAGTGCCTATATAGGAAAGAACAGGGGAAATGGTAGTGATATTTTCCCAGAATGCTTGTCCTAGTGTCCCACAACTTAAACCTCAAGTAGTTCCTGGAACAGAGATATTGCCTCTGTATTTCGCCACCTTAAAAGTTTTCTTCTATTCATCTGTTCACTTTTTAAACTGAAGAACACTTTAAGTACTCATAGTATCCTATGCCAAGGAGTTCCATAATTTAACTCTGTGCCACATGAAGGAACGCTGGCTTTTGTTTGTTTGAAACTTGCTAGTTGCTAGTTTCATTTGATGTCTAAATTCTGTTTTGAAAGAGATAAAGAAACATTTTTCCCACTTAATTTTCTCCAGGCTGTTCTTATCACAAAGAAAAATCATGATTTTATAGGTAGCTGTTGTAACTTTCCCTAATCAACTCTTTTTTGTACTTGAGAAATCACTATCTATTTAAATGGCTCCTCACATATAAGCCACACCATCCCCTTGATTGTCTTTGCTGCCCTTTTCTGAATCTTTTCCAGTTCGATTATGTCGTTTCTCAAGTGGGAATGGACAATCAAGGACAACACATGATACTCAAAATATGGGCATAGCATGGATTTACAATGCTGTTTCTCATTTATCTATTATTTTCCTAATTGCTAACATTTGATTGGCATTTTCACTGGTACTGAGAATTAAGCTATCCCTTACAACCCCAAGATCTCATTCTTGCATGAAAATAGTAAACTCAGAACCTCCATCATTGCAACTGTAACACTAGAACTGCTTTTCTTGTGTGCATTTTACATTTATCTACATCAAATTTCACCCATAATTTTAACACCTAGTCATTCGATATTGTGAAATCCTGTTGCAGATCTCCACATACAGGTTTTTGTTTGCTCCCTCAAATGATTGCTGTCATTAAAATATTTTGTTACCTCTTTATTTAGCCCCCCCCTTTTTATTGTCATTCATGGCTATACATAAATCTGAAAAGATAACCCCATGAAAACTGGGCATTTCGTGCTAATCATCATCTCCTATCTTTACCCAGCTACTTCATAATTTCAGGAACTTCCCTTTGTTCCAACAGCAGATTCATGTCTTTAACAGCCTGGGATAAGTGACCTTTACAAATGTGGTTGCAAATCCAAGGAGACTACAGCCGTTGGATCTCCTTTGTCAATATGCTTGTTGACCCCTTCTAAGATGTATAAAGCGTGATATCCCTTAACAACAGTAGCGTTAACTCTTCTTCAGTATATCTTATTTGTCCATGCATGCACTAATTCTGCTCTTTAGAGCACTGTTGATCAGCCTGCCTGCTAGGCATATCTTTTTTACTAACCTGTAGTTTCCCAGATCTCAAAATCATTTTAAAAACTGGTATCACATTAACTACTTTCCAATCTTCTTGTACCAAAGTAATGATAAGGTGTCACAAATCATAAACAGTAGCTCAGCTCTTTCAGACCCAAATTTCTCCAGAAATCTTGCATGAATACTATCCGATGACTCGTTACTCTTTTGTCTACCTGCTCTACAACCTCATTTGCTGAGGCTTCAATTTGAAGCTGATTTTCTGATGCATCCCCAACAAGGAAAAGTTCCACAGAATAAACTTCTACAACTCCTCCACAATCTACAGATATAAAATTGTTCTTTGGGGTTTTTTTCTGAGGTTTGGGGATGTTAGGGTGGTGGTGTTCACCTACGGTTTTAAAGTCTCTGAATCACCTAGAGGCTCTTTAGCAGTAACATCATGCACTAAGACCTTCTAATCACTGCACAAGGCAAGTCACTTGTCTTTTACAGGCTCTTCGAATGGCTCCTGAAGTAAACATTTAGTTTGCCAGCCTATATGTAGGGTTAACTGAAGTCCATGACTACTGAGTTTCCTGCCTTCACAGCCTCTTTCATCTTCCCCTGGCTGTCACAGCTCCCTGTCACCATCCTGGCCAGTGTTCATAAATGGTCAGTAGTATAATCCCTAAAACTATTTTTCCCATGTGGAATGTCAATCCACATGCTAACCATTTGGATCACCAAACTATTTTCTCCAATTTAGTTAAGAAATTTTGCACTGAAACCTTCTCATAAGCCAAGTCTGATCAGCATCTGTGGATACAACCACATCTTCCCAGGATACAGAAATTACGTTTCCTTTAAAAGTCTAATATACTCCTGGACTTGACAATTTGTGTCTTAGAAAAATCCAGACCCTCTAATGTGTCCTCCTTAAAATAAGAAAGGCTAAAGGTATTCCCTTTGTTAATTATAATTTCTGTTGCTCTGCTTCAACTACAGCATTATTTTTTTTTGAATCTTGATTTTTATGTGTTCAGGTGACAGAGGATTTAGTACAACTCTCAGTAAATTATTCCAATAGTTAAGTATTTTTACCATTTGGGGTTTTTGCCTCATTTCCAATCCATCCTTCTATCACATCTCAGCTCTCTTCTGCTAGGTTGAAGGGTTAGATGGTTTTGAGGGCTTTTTCTTCACTCAAACACTTACAGATCATCACCAAGTCACTTTTTCAAGTTTTTATTCACTGTTCCATGTTTATTTTCTGGCATTCTTCAGTTTTGCGGTACTTCTCAAAGTGCTAACAATAGAATTAGACAAAGTAGATGAAAAATAATTTTTTTTTTTTCACAAGTGCCAAATGCAGAGAAAATGCAATCTTCTCTCCTCCTGTTCAATATTTGCTCTTAACAGATCAAAGAACCACATTAGCTTCTTCGGCCGCAGCATCACAATAGTAGCTGTTGATCTACTGATTATCTGTTCAGATATCTATAATCTTTTTCAGCGTGACTGCTTTCTAACATCGAGCTGTGGTCCTGTAAATACTGCTCACACTCCGTCATTAGATATATGAACTCACATTTGGTTAGACTGAAACACACACTGTCTGTCAAGATTCAGTGCTCCAAATGAATCAGACTGCTCCATATCAGTCATTTACCCTTTTCATTAGTATTTTCTTTTTTAGCAGTTCTGCCAGTCTTTGTAAATTCTACCAAGTTCATCAGTATTTCAGATTTCCCTCAAGATTTTGAGCAATATGTTTAAATCATATGGCACTGGCAACTATATTGACAATTGTGGGATCACATAAGAAACACAAGCTTTGCAACAATGATTCTTTATTCATTACTATTCTATCTAATTAATTTTGATGCACTTAAAATATTTCGTATTCATATATTACTAGTCAAAGAATCATGTGGTACTAAATTGATTGCTAACTGATTCCTTTTTATCTTTTACCACTCTAGTATTTTAGATCTATTACCGTGATTGTAGGTAAAGTACTTCTATCATAGAAGTACTTGGCTGCAGAAAGTCTCATAAAAGTCATTAAATTAAGTTAGCTTGACAGGATTTATTTTGCATAAACCCATTCTGACTGGCGTATTGTCCTTCTAATATTTTATTGGGAATTACATCAGACTGACAAAATTAAGTACTTAGGTCATCTCACAGAACTTTTAAAGTTGTGGTAAAACCCCAGCTTTTCAATTCCAGATGTTCCTCACTATTTCAAGACTTACAGAAAAACCAAGCTTTGGCCTTTTATTCAACTGCTTAAAAATTTTTCAGCGCAAGTTATCTTGAATTGGTTGTTGTAAATACCTGTCTATAATCATGGTAGTTTGCTGTTGGAAAGTATATCCTTATTAAACAAGCTGAAAGCTATTTTACTCCTACTTCCCCGCAAGGAAATGGGCCTAAAATATTTGTTGATTAGTTTGCTTTTTCTGCTTCAATACACACCAGTCTATCATGTCAATGAAATACTACTCATTATTTCCATTTTCCCATCAGCTCCTTTATGATTTCTTTCATAATTCTCTTATATCACTGTTCCATACAAGTTCACAAAGCCAGGGTGTTGTCCTTCAGCTCTGTTCCTCAGAACCACATCCATTGTGTTGACCACCAAAAAAAAAAATAATGAAAAAGAAGTGTTCAGTCAATCAGCAACATGCCAAAGTGTTTTATAAAAAAATAATAATGAAAAAGAAGTGTTCAGTCAATCAGCAACATGCCAAAGTGTTTTATTATACTAGTGACTGTTGCTGATAGACTTATCTTGCATGGTTTTTAGTATGGTTTCCTTATAAAGCTAGGGTTATGCAATCAGGCTATTTGTTAGCCCTCTCCCCACAACAACTCCGAACCCAGTAGCCTATTTCTGTAACCCTGGTGAAAGAGGGGTCTCAGAGAAGAGCAGTCTGTACACACTTCATGACAACTGGCTGTTAGGTCCGGGAGAGAGTCCCTGTTCAAATCCTTACCGGCAGAAATAAGTTTTTATCCCAGAGCTCTTTAGTTGATTTTTTTGAAGTGATCAGATTGAGAATTGCTCAAAAGAAGAAAAACCAGATTGGGAAGAAGTAGGAGTAATGAAGTGAGACCAAGCACAAAGGAGTCTGATCTGGAAGGAAAGGTGTCCCTTTGTCCCTCTTCTTCTGCTTGTTTCTCCCCCAGGCAAGAAAGGAACAACATACCCGGATGCCTTCCTCCATGTATTGCCTACAAAGTGGAGCTTTCTGCTCCTTCCCCTTCCACCTGTGTGCATGCAAGCAAATGAATATATCCCTAATGCCACCGCTCAGTTTCCTTCTGCATTACTATCTCCTCTCCCCTGGCTTCTCTCTATATTTATTTGCACTGACTTTGCTTATATGCTGAAGATGAAGGAAGGATGAACCAGACACTGGACCCCTTGACATGTGGTATGCCTGCAGGTGGGACGTTTCACTTTTCCAGGCTCCACGTGCACAGACTACACTTGCCATACCAGATCTCACTCCACACACCCTCAGATCTGCAGGGGAGGGGTGATGAGTACGGAGAAAAATGAAGGGGATGTTCACCCATTACTCCAGCTGCTTCCCCCCTCTCCTGTCAGTCTCCCGTCCTCCTCCCACTCTGGTGAATCTATCAAGTGGCTGGATTAGAAGCGGGTGGTCTTCGGCTCCACTTCTCCTACCATGGGTGCTATTCGTTCACAATTAGTATTGCACACCCAGTGAGAAAGCAACGTAGAAAAGTAGGAGCTCCTCTCTCCCACAGCACACTGACCACTCTTGTGGAGGGGAGTCCAGCAGGCCCATTAGCTGGCTTTGGCAGGTCAGATTTGACCCAGAGATTGTTTAAATGCAAAGGGTTGCCTTTTCCATGCTGCGTGGCCCGTGACTGATACTCTGGTACCTGGTACTCTGCATGAGCCTAAACCAGTTATCACCGCCTGAGGTGTTCCTTTGCAAAACTGCCAGACCAAAAAAAAACCATGGGGAGGACTTCAGCTGACAATCTAGGGTTATTATGGTGCAGGAGTCTGTGGCACATGGCACTCTCAGTAGTTAAAGGAATGTGGTGATGGGGGAAGGTAAGGGAGTGCATACGAACAGCGCACAGAAGACCCAGGGTCCTCTGGCAGAACTGGACTAAAGCAATGGGTCTAACCTGACACACAAAGTCAACCAATTCCAGGCTTTAGACCCTAAGCATAGGATCACAGGATAATTCAGGCTGGAAGGCACCTCTTGAGGTCCAAAATCCTGCTCAAAGCAGAGTCAGCTATGAGGTCAGACCAGTTTACTCAGGGCTTTATCCAGCCTGGTCTTAAAAATCTCAAAGAATCCTGCACAGCCTCCCTGGGAAACCCTTTCCAATGCTCTTCATGATCAGGAGGTTTTTCCTGATACGCAGTGTCAGCATCTCCAGTTCCTCTTCCCCCGCACTGCAAAAGTGTTATTAGTTTTTAATTTCTTTGAATATTTTTCCACCATTTTATGTCACTTCACAAAACATGTTTGCTGCAGGCTTCTGTGCAAAGACATGAGAGAAATCAGAGACATCGCTGTAAAAAACAGAAAGCAACCTTGAGCTTAATAGGCTTGAGCTTTCTATTAATTTAAATCCATTCAAGGAATTAAGAGAGATCTTGTCACACTAGTCAGATCACCCAATATTAGGAGATGTCTGGGCTGTGGTCAAAGGTACACTTGCAATGCATTCAGACATCTATTCAGGCCTGAAATCTTAAATTTGGCTAATTCAGTTACTGACAGCAATCAAGCTGATCTCTCCATTTAGTTGGCACTCGGGTATCTACAAGTTCCCAGCTGAAATTTTGCAGCCTTAACTGTCCAGCAACCTCAGTAAAAACCTCCTTTACGTTCAACGAAACTGAGTCCCAGCTGTGATGAGAGTCACAGTGCAGCTCTCTGGGAGCTGTGATGGGGTAACTATCACCAACGTACAGACCTGACTTGTAGCTATTACCAGAGGCAGAAGCCAGCTCCAATGCCCATCGTGCAATTGCCACCAATGCCATGCAACACAACACACACATATGACATTGAGGTGCGAGTGGGTGCATCTGTGGAGAAGGCAACTGGGTATCCGTTTAGCCTTTTAAGATCACGTTTCATGTTTTTTCATACCCCAGGAAATCCTAATCTGATCGTTGCCACTGTGATTCCTGGTGTCCTCTATAAGCCTGAAAGATGTTATATGACTCCAGTTCAATTTTATACATACTGAGCTGCTCCGTTATGACCCTCTCAATTACTTTTCCCCGGGGAGAAACCAGAAAACTCATATTTAGCAAAGAAAACGTAAAGTTGCACATCACTAAACATGTGCAAACTATGACATCTAACTAGATCATAGTAAAATGTCCCTGCGGGAGATGGAGAAATCATGTGGCTTGCTTAAAACTGGAATGGAAAAAGGCCTGGAGCAAGCTCAGGGCACAATCCTGCACTGGCCCTTGCGTGGTGAATAAACTAAATGTGACTGATTATAAGCTTTCTATCACTAATTAAAACCTCCCAAATTCTGAGTTCAAAATCTGCTACATGCAAATTCCAGGATAAAACCAATACAAGCATATTCCATCTTTAGGACCTACCTGGACTTGCAAAGGCAATACAGAGCCAACTCTGAACCATATATACTGAACCAACTCTGCAACAATCTAACCAGATAGCACTGTACAGCAAGAACACAAACTTCTACTCATTCTAGGGTGTTAGTTTCCAACCACATCCTAGAGCTCAGATCTAGTACTTTAAAGCACTGGTTTCCCAAAGTAGGTCTGAAAGAATCCTCCCCATAACTCCAGGAAGGCTAGAGTGAAAAATCTAAGCTTCCAAATAAGAATTGTTCTGAACAAACCTCCTTAGGTGGAGGGGACCATGTAAAACTCAAGGATCCCACCTTCACCCTGTCAAACCTCTTGGACTTGAAAGAGATGAAGCCCCTCTTGAAGCAAAAGAGTGTAAAAGTTTCACACGCAGCAGGCATCAGGCACCATTACTACATTCATATCTCACTCCCATAGAGACCAGAATCACAGTTGCACAATCCCCCTTAACACACACCTCCATAACCTGAGGACAAGAAAATTCCTCAGTTAACTGTATAAATAGCTCCCTAATGTCCACTGTGCTCTCACCACCTAGAATAAGCATCTACTGCATAAACCAAAAGTCACTATGGCATGGAAAGTCCAATGTCTGTACCATTAAGGTCTATATTTAAGGACTGCAATTTGCAGACAAAGTGAATTTTCAATGATCATTATCCCATTGCCATTTTAATGCACAGATGCTCCTTAATATTTTCATCTATGCCCACATATCAGGATGACATTTATAAATATATATATATAATACATACATATTATTTTATATATTTATATGAGAACGATACTTGCAATAGCTCAGAGAATACATACATATTCTTTTATATCTTTATATGAGAACGATACTTGCAATAGCTCAGCTATACAGGGCTTTTTTGTAACGCAGATACCAGGTCACAGATGATAAAAACGCTGCCATGCCTGGGAACAAATACCCAACTTAACCGCATTTTGGAGTGGAGAGTGGACGTTACTGGATGGGTGTTTGTTCTTTATTTGAACAGCGTGGTGGGGAAGAGGGACCAAGAATTAACGCTGCTAATTCGGACACACATTGATAAAACCAGTATAGACAATCTGCCAGCTAACAGGGTAATAATGCCCTTGCCAGCCCGTGTGTGTGTGGAGGATGTGGGAAAGGCAGGAGAGGGAGGCAATACATCTTTGGATACGCTGTAGGGACACAGATCCAGGTGAGCTTGAAGAATCTTAAGGGAAATATTGCAGCAATCTTTGCCACGTGGACATTACAGAGGACATAAGAGACTTCTTTAGGTCACGAGGACGTCTGAGACGGGTATAGATGTGGGAATTAAATCCCAAAGTAAAAAACGGAGTCTGTAGTTTAAAGTTTGCCACTGCGGGAGTAGATGGTCCCCTGGAAGAACCCACAAAGGGCTCTCCCACTGAGCCAAGAAGTGTCACAGCACCAGGCTTTGACACGGTCCCTCGGATTTATTCTGGGGAGGTGGTTCAACTCCCTCGCCCTCGTCTGAGATGGGTAAGAGACATAGGCTAGACGTGGGAATTAAATCCCAAAGTAAAAAAACGGAGTCTGTAGTTTAAAGTTTGCCGCTGCGGGAGTAGATGGTCCCCTGGAAGAACCCACAAAGGGCTCTCCCCCTGAGCCAAGAAGTGTCACAGCACCAGGCTTTGACACAGTCCCTTGGATTTATTCTGGGGAGGTGGTTCAACTCCCTCGCCCTCAAAGGTTTCCGTCGCAATGCCAAATGCCCGTGTGCTTTGTGGAAAGGCTTGAGAGGGAGCGACGTGCACCGCCAGATGAGCTGTGTTTTTCTCTCAGAGCTTGTTTTGGTGGCTTGAATGACACGTTCCCCCCCCGTAACTGATGTCTGGAAAAGCGGCTTTCCTGCGGGGAGGCACAGAGCGTGCCACAGGATGCTGTTTGTACCTGTAGAGACCTGCGCTGAGGGACCAAGGGATCTCTTGGCATCCGCATGTGTGTGTAGGAGGGGAGAGCCGGGTTACACAGCCTCAAGGCTGGGGATCCTCTGCTGCTAAAATGTGCGTGGCTGGGGTGGGGGGGGGGTGGGGGGG
>NW_015090888.1:530191-546813 GCF_001431845.1 Calidris pugnax
CGCTGCCGGCGGAGCCGGGGCGGGCGGCCCGGCCTCCGTGGAGCCGCCCGGCCGCAGCCCTGCGGGGACTGCGGGAGCCGCCGAGGGGCGGGCGGCTGCGGCCCCGCTTGAGGGGCTGGAGCGGGAGGAACGGTGGGTGTCCCGTCAGCTCCCCCCCCTCCAACCCCGTCCCGGCTTCCATGTCCGCTCTGCCCCTTCCCGGAGCGCCCGGGGAGCCGGGGCTTGGTGTGGGGGCGCCAAGCTCTCCCCGTCGCCCCGTCGAAGGGTGAGGGGGAAACAAACTCAGCCCTGTGGTGGAAGGTGGTTGTGAGGCCCTTCTTCCCCACTGACAGGGAGAAGGCATCCCTGCGGGTGGAGAAGGTGCTGTTGGGTCCCCTGCCCTCACAGCCCAAATCCTGCCTCACCTGACAGCATCAGGAGCAGCAACAGGCAGCTCCGGGCCCGCTCCCCCATGCTGTTGGGTCCCCTGCCCTCACAGCCCAAATCCTGCCTCACCTGACAGCATCAGCATCCCTGCGGGTTGAGAAGGTGCTGTTGGGTCCCCTGCCCTCGCCGCCCAAATCCTGCCTCACCTGACAGCATCAGGAGCAGCAACAGGCAGCTCCGGGCCCGCTCCCCGCCCGCTCCCCCATCTCCAGGGACTCTCCCCAGTCTGAACCTTCCACCTGGGCTCTCGGAAACGCTCCTGGTTTCTCCCCGTCCCTCTGTGCTTCCTTCACCTCCAAAGCCTCGCTCATCTCGGCGGCTTCCTTCCACCCATCTCTTGTAAAACAGCAGCAAGCTGAGTTTTGCTCGTCCCAAACGAGCCATTTTTGTTCTTGTCCTCAGGTCTGGGAAATCCAGTTTCTGCCTGCCTTGCTGGGAGCTGGCTCGAGACGGCTGAGCAGCCCTGATTAACAGCAGTAATGGGGAGTAGGTAAGTTCATTTGTTTTCCTGTTCACAACTTGCAGTCAGCCCAATAATAATAATGAAAAAGGATTTCACGTAGAACAGATTTTTCCTGAGCCTCTGAAACAATAAGCAGGAAGTCTACTTACACACACATTTAGTTCATGAGCTAAAATTTACATTGGAAGGACATGGGCAGAAAAAAGAAGAAAAAAAAAACCATAGCAGTGTCTGAATATAAGCAGCTATTCTATCTTTTTCCTTCTTCATTATATTGAAGATTTACTGACTATGGTGAACATGACCCTGCTGGAGTGTAAGAGATCATAGTAGCCTCCTCCTGTCTGGGTGCCTGAGGCCACTGAGAGTCTCCTCTGGTGCTGTCATGCTTATCACTGGATACAGCACATCACTGGATCTCCACTGAGGATGAAGTTTTCACACAGCTAGAATTTTTCCCCTGTTTTACTCCTCCTTCCCCCCTGTATTTCCAAACGTGTCAGTTTCCATCTGGTCTTTTTGAATGACTCACTAAAGGTGTTTTTCCTGACGCATCTGCACTCTGGAAACCTGCATTGTAAAAATGATGCAAAATCACAGATCTGATGGAACTTCATGTTAACCAGAGGTATTTCAGCATCCTCCCAAAAGTGGATCTGTATTCATTTCCAGGTCTAAATGAGAGGAAAGGTGAAATAAAAGCAAATTGGAATGGTATATTAATTGGAGTGTTATGTTAATAGAAGGCCTGTCTCAGATAAATGTTTTGTAAGTTAGTGGCTGCCCAGCCAACCGTTGTCATCCACAGTCTGGTGTAGACGGATTGATCAGGACAGCTGTCCTCAGGACTTTGACCACAAAGCCCACCAAACAGCCCTTGCACCCCACCCTAGCCTGAGATGATGTATTACTGACACAGCTGTGGGCAATTTCTTTTCCTCTGGTTTCATTTTAATCCCCTTCTCCCCCTCACCCACCCAGTCTAAAACTGTTCCTCTGTGAACCTCCTTTCTGCACTCTGAGTGATCTCTGCTCTGGTTGCCTTTCCAGTGAAGATTCCAGGTAAGTCACATTGACTCTTCTTCCTTTGTTCCCCCTGCGTGATGCTTCAGCTTGTCTTATCGCTTGGTCTCAGGCTCAAAGTCACACCGCAGGTTCCAGCAAGTGCACGTTTGGCTTTCCTTCCATTCAGCTACAGTATCACCTACATCAGTCTCTTCTGACTTCGGCCTCGGGGGTGTGATTCCACGGGCGGGTGAGCAAGTCCTAGCACCTACCCTGCCTGAAAAGCAGCTTTCCAGTTCTTGATGGGTTTGTCTTCAGCTGCTTTAGCATCCGTGCTGCTGCGAGGCAGGTGTCAGGCACACACAGCAGAGAGAGAGAACTGGAAAGGAGGAGGATTACATCCAAGTGTCCATTCATTCACTCCACAGAAGTATGTCTCGTGGCTGTCTCCTGTGTCCTGATGCCACGAGCTCTTTCCTTCTTTTTTTTTTTTAATTTGGGATCAATATCACTTAGCTGCTGGAAGCACTACCTGTCTTGGCGCCTACAGCCATGCTTTGTGTGCCATTTTAACATAGTGGATTTAATCAGAGGATAGACTCTTCTCCACCTTTATGTTCTCACTCATACATTTATTCATTGTTGACCTTGTGTACATAAATCTACATATTTAAAGTAAATTTCATTCCCATTAGAAGTTGGGAAGACTTTGTCAGACTATCAGCTATCAGTTTTCTCACAACTGCTTGGCTCTTCCATACGGCAGTTTCCATGCAACAGGGAGCTCATAATCAGTGAACAATTTCTAGTTTTTAAATAAGCCAGTACCTAGCTTTTACTTCCTAAATTCAGTTACACTACAACATTTATCATGCAGTAGCATAAGAAAACAGCAGCTATTTTACATTCTGAAGAAATACACAATTTCGTGAGAATATGATTTCATGAGAATTATCACGTAGGAGGGAAGTGACAGGACTGAATTTTTATAACAAGGGACTAAAACAGAGAACAAACCTAACTGTCCCCCACAGTTTCTGTCCTTGCTTTTCCTGAGCAACAGTATTCCCACTGCTGCTGCAAGGAACAAGAGGTAAATGACAAAACATAAATTATGTTTTCTTTGAAATACACTTTCTGACATGTTCTGAATATTTTTCTCTAAGCCTTGCAGGTACTTTCTTAAACAATAAAGCTATAATTTCATGTAGGAGATAGTGTACAAAACACGTTTCGTGCAGTGCTGATTTAAGTGCTGGTCTGAAAGATCTTTTTAAGTTTTCATACAGGGTTAGGAGATGGAGACGTTTAAGTAGAGAGAGAAACACGGATAGATTCTTTATGCAGCTGGGTATCTCAGAAGGAAGGAGCAATAGGAGACAGCCCCTTATAGCCTCCTAAATATGCCCCTCTGTTTATTGTAGAGCTATAGATCTCCTCCACAGACCCTGTTGGGAGACACATGCTGGGGAAGAGAGAGGGAAGAGATGTCATGGGCTGCAGGTCAGTGGCGTTAGGAACTTCTGTGTGCAGAGCAGAGCTTCAGGGCTGCCCTGAAGGATGAACTAGGTCAAGGATGCTGCTGGTGGAAGGGCAACGTAAAGCTCCCTTGACCTTTTTCCTCCCCCATTTTGCACCTTTGCCACAAACGCAACAGAGAAATTCGACTGAGATGCTGTAACCAGCTCATTAAGCATGTGCTCCTCGATGAGTACTACCTGGCTTTGGGGTTGAGTGCCAAGGTGAGTTGGGAACAGACACAGATACGTGCCTCCAGCAGTCTCTTCCCCCCACCCCATGCACCCAGGTGGAGTGGTCCCCCAAGGTCTGAGCAGGGCTGGGTGGGGGGAAAAATACTTCCAGCAAAGCTAGAGATGGTGACCTCGTGCCCGGTTGAGGGGCTGGTGAAAGCACAGAGCAAAGCAGTTTCAGAACAAGCTCTGCTTTTTAACAGCTTGTTCCAAATCCACACCGAGGCACTTCCATCGTAACCCTGAAGACGGGCTTATGCTGCAAATTGTTAACTGTTTGCTTTTTAAGAGATGTCTGTTCAGCATTGTTTGGCTTTTCTATACGCCATTGATGAATGTATTAAACCTATTTTCCAGATGTTCCCTATAGCTCTATATAAATATAAAGATCTTATAAATTATAAATACTGAAACAGCTTCTTCCTAAGAAACACTTCTTATAAAACACAGAGATATTGTCACTGCCCTACCTGCTTAGTAAATTTATTCTTTTCATCAATTAATTATCAGGGATGCAGATTATATCACAGTAGGTAATGCACCCCTGCTGTCTCCCTTTGCTGCCATTTAAACCACTTAAAGTGAAAAAAAAAAAAACACAATATAAATCTTGCCACCTAATGTTCCACTTTTGAGTAAACATTGGCAACCCCCAAATAACCCCAAATAATTCAAAATTCCTTCCATCTACGGTTCATCCTACCATTCCTGTCCCCAGAGGTCCCACTGGCAACCAGGTCTACTCTCCCATGAAAAGGCCTTGAAAAAGGATTCTTCACCACCAGCTCCTCCTCTGATCCTTATTAAAATATTATTTAAAATCCTGTGGCCTGACCAACTACTGTCACAAAAAGTAATGGAGAAACTTCCTACATGCTTCTTGCAAGATGTGTCTTCAGCTCTGGAAAATATACAGAGGCCTATGAAGTTCATGAGTAGGAGATGTTTACAAAAATAGTATCTGTATCAGATCTATAGAGGCAGGAATCATCCTCCGGGGACTGTTGCTCCAATATGCTCCTCTGCTGGCCTCCTGCCACTGGCAGTATGGATTCCCCAGTAAATGCTGCTTCTGGCAGAGGTCTCTGTAATTGCTTCATAGAAGTAATGGAGTAGATGCCACAAGAGTTAATTCTACATCAAGCCATATTAGCTACTGATAGGATTTTCATGTGGACTGAAAAGTAAATGAGATAGCAAAATGACTCATACAGTTCTTCTTTCTTGTTCAGAGCTCCTTCGGTGCAGGAGACAAATAGAAAGGCTTTTTATGAGGTTCAAAGAATGAAAAAAGCAGCGACAATGTAGTTCACATCCTGAAAGTGGTGTAACTTATCTGACATGTATGGAAGGCTGAGTCCTTTCAAGCTGGGAAAATATTTGAGGCTGTGTGAATCACCTGAAGATTAGAAGGGACACTGGGTGGAGGTATAGACGTAGGATATGTTTGCATTACATGTTGTGATACAAGCTCATGCTTACCTACACTCATACCTGAGCAAATGTGATCTTGTTCTGCCTGCACCAAGAGGTCATAAAAAATTTCATGAGAGTGTGTTACAGAGTCATAGAATCATAGAATGGTTAGAGTTGGAAGGAACCTTAAAGATCACTGAGTTCCAACATCCCTGGGACACCTCCCACTAAACCAGGTTGCTCAAAGCCCCATCCCACCTGGTCTTGAACACTTCCAGGGAAGGGGCATCCACAGCTTCTCTGGGCAACCTGTTCCAATGTCTCACCACCCTCACAGGAAAGAATTTCTTCCTAATATCTAATCTAAATCTACCCTCTTGCAGTTTAAAACCATTATCCCTCATGTCCTGTTGCTCCACTCCCTGATAAGGAGTCCATCCCCATATCTTCTGTAGGCGCCTCCTTCAAGTACTGGAACATTGCTATAAGGTCTCCCTGGAGCCTTCTTCAGGCTGAAAAACCCCAGCTCTCTCAGCCTATCTTTGTAGGAGAGGTGCTCCAGCCTTCTGATCATCTTTGTAGCCTCCTCTGGACCTGTTCTAACAGGTCCATGTCCTTCCTGTGCTGAGGGCTTCAGAGCCAGATGCATCAGTCCAGGTGGGTTGTCATGAGAGCAGAGTAGAGGGGCAGAATCACCTCCCTCAACCTGCTGGCCACGCTTCTATTGATGCCGCCCAGGATGCAGTTGGCTATTAGTTTACTGCTGAGACAGAACTAATCAATCCATCCCCTCAAATGCATTTACCAAAAAAACCCATCCTGGTTATTTTGTCCCATATTGCATTGCTGAGGACAGGTAATGGTGAGCCCCCAAAGATTATTTTTCCACTGACTGTGCACGGTGAGTTCTCAAATGGGCATATCCTGCTGAAGTAGAGACACGTACTTTGGATATCCTGGTGTCATCTGTTGAAAACTGAACACTGATGGAATATCCCAAACTAAGGTCAATCTTACTCGGAGGTATGAAATACTTTGATGTTAGCAAGATACTTTAAAAACACCCTGGCATCATCTATTGAAAACTGAACACTGATGGAGTATCCCAAACTAAGGTCAATCTTACTCAGAGGTATGAAATACTTTGATGTTAGCCAGATACCTTAAAACCACACTCATTTCAACACAGGTTGAATTTAAAAAAACATATGAAACAAATTTTAAGAATTTCTACAGTGGAGAGGTATGTCATCCCAACATATAAAGAGCAGGCAAGCAGGGGGCTAGCTGTAATCTAACAGCAGACAGTGCTCCCCTACCAATGTCACTGCAAGATCCCAGTTGTGTCACCTCACCTATTTGGCAGTATCTTCGTAAAATACCATCACCTTTCTTTGTAACACAAAGGTTTGCTGTATTGGTGCAGACACAAAGGTTCAATGCTCGGTGTTTGCCATTCTTTCTTTTCTCATCTTATCTTGTTATTTGCCTTCCATTAGCTTTTCTTAAGGATTTGTAGCTTCAGAACAACGTCGCTGATTTTTAGCAAGTGCAATATTCTCTCAGCATCTTCATCCATGTTTGATTTTTATCCAGAGTGATGCAGAAGTGTCATGTTCTGTTCTATATATATTAAATAAGATCTCATCTTTCATACAGTTTCTAGACTTTACAGAAGACGCAGGAAGGGAATTTACCATCTGGAACCGTGGTGGTGCAGTTTGTTCTGCGTTCAGCCTTTCGCTGATGCCTTTGTAGCCCACTGACCTACTGCATGCCACCAGGCATCACCTTCCTTCCGTTTGAACCGTGGCTCCCTGGCACTGCAGCTCAGTATCAAGGAACGAGCAGGTCTAGCCCGTTTCATCTGTCACAAGCTTCACCCACTCAGCAGCACCGTTCTGGTGAGTCTCTTTCATACATCTATTCTGCATCCTTGCATGCCCTTACCTTGTGTCTGAAGCAAGTTAATGCCAGCTCACGCGGAATGAGACTGGTGCTAGACAGAGCCATGCTCCGAAATTCTGGTTTCTTCTACTGGGGGCTGGGGCTTTTCCAGTGAAATGGGAAGGTGAGTGAGTTCCTCACCGTCAGGTAGGTAGCGCTGAGAGGGGAGGTCTGAGGAGGTTGCTTTGGAGGGTCAAAAGGGGTAGGTGAGATGCACTAGGAGAACAGACACCACTAATGACATAAATACACGAGGTGTACATTAGGGTGCAGGCATCTTTGATGCAGTCTGAGTCTTGCTTTGCCTTTTTTAAAACGTTTACTTTATTCTCTAGTGAACGTCTGGTTTCCAAACAGTGAGAGATACAGAAGCTACTTCTCCTAAAATGTCAGTTCAATCTATACTAGTGATGTTGCTCAAACTGCATTTTTAAAAATAATCTGCAAGCAGTTAATGTGCTTTTTAAATTCCCAGTGTTATGTAAAAAGGCACAATATTTTTAGCCTTACAAAATATCAGTTGTCATCTCTTCACTCTCCCTTTGATATATTGGAGATGGGGGACTAGAAGCTTGCAGAAACTGTAGATATTAACTCCTTTAAGAATAAGGGCTTTTTCCTGCATTATGATTTTGGAGTTATACAAATCTTAATAAAAACATACAAAAATACCCAAAAGCTTAAAATCAAGTCTGAATAATTCTTATTTTAAAAGCTAGTGATTCTGTCCACACTGCTAAATTCTTATGTCTGGAATAATGATAGTGTAATGTATCCAGAAGCAAAATATCGACTTAAACGGTTCACTCATGCACTGACAGAATGGCCCTCATATTTAAAAGATCTCCACAAAGTACCCTCTGCCATCTACCAGAGAGCACACAGCTGCTGTGAGTAGGCTCTGGCAAATCAACATTGACTCAAACTATTTTTGGAATCAAGTCAGGCCTGCTGCTGTTTCTGGAAGATCTGAATACATCTACCTGCTGTATTGTGCTGCATTCCATAAGGAATATGGTGGGATCCAGAATGTTTATCCTCTGTTTATTTGGAGGTGACCTCTCCATTCCCATCTGTGTTTCCAAGTCTTCTGAGGTCAAATGTTTTCACCTGCTGACAACCGCCTTAATAAGCACCTTTGGGCCGTGCTTCTTTCTGTGTTCTCTAATAAAATTTGAGGAACAGGATCTCAGAAGAGACTGCCTCACTACCTTTTCTTCTTATTGTCTTGCAAACCTTGACATGCGGATGATGCCCTCGGGTTCTTCTGGCCAGGAGGCATCCCCTACTGAAAGCAGGTCGGTCAAACATGTTTTCAATACAAGCATATCCCTTCGTTTTTTATCAAATCTCATTTTTATATTCTTAAGATAGAGGCTCGATGACTGCCTTAGGACACAGTTTTGGATACCTTGGCCGTAGGCCAAACAAACAAGAAGCAAAAGGATTATTTGCTGGTAGGACCCAGAAGTTCCTTTCATTACATTGGACACTATGTACCAAGGTGTTGGGAAGAAAGCTGTTGGTGGGAAGCTCAGGGAATGCAACACTGATCTAGAGAAATAGCTTTGTAAATGGCCCATTTATTTCTTCTGGCAGAACCAAGTCTAACACCGTCCCTGAAACCATCAGTCACTCTGCAGAAAATGGTTTGAATAGGGCTTTATCATAATCTGGACCCACCCTATTTCATTAGCAGCCTGATGAGATTCTGCTGGTTTAGTTTCCAGGCATCTTTCATTACCTGCTGCTCCCAGCTTTTAGCCAGCACTGTCACAGACATCATCTGGGATTCAAGAATCCCAGGGAAGAAGTGTTCTCCCAACTTTAGCCAGCACTGTCACAGACATCACCTGGGATTCAAGAATCCCAGGGAAGAAGTGTATTTTCATATGAAGCTTGAACACAGAGGATCTTCATGTAGGTTTCAACTGGCCAGATGCATACCTAAAGTTGTTTACATGTAAATGGAAGTACCTGGATAAGGGTAAAGGTTCCAAGTAACTTTTTTCATGGGCCATGGGAGCAAAGGGTCAGGAGGTTTGCTAAGTACCTAGGAGACACAGTCATCGTATTGACCATATTGACCTGGAGAATGCCTTGGTTGAAGGAAATGTATCTCCAGAAATGTATATCCACAGCTGAATTCTTTAATGCAACATCCTGAGCCCTTGCCCAAGAATCTGCTATTGACAGGTAGGGATGGTTCACTGTTAACAGAGGACAAGCCCTTTGCATTGGTGTAAAGTGGTGGTAGTCAGCTGATCCAGAAATTAGGCTATGCCTGTGCCATCCCAGCACACCTCTGTGCAAATTGCCAATGACTTGGTAATACAAGATGGAACACTTTCTGAGGATCTCCCCTGCATTTTGAACTATAGCTGTGGCTACTGATCTCTCAATATCACTTAGACTAGCTACAAAGAACTGGCAGTGGTGGCCTGTAACTGCTGCTACCATGTTCTCCACAGTCCGTGGCTTTCATACAGTGCCTGATCACTTTGCTAGACACAAAATGAACTTAGCACAAATCTCCAGTAAGGCCTGTCACATCCTTAATTTTTCAACCTACTGAAAATCATGCTCTGCTTGAAGATCAGCTCTCTCCCATAAGTTGTCACTTGTCAGAGACTCCTGGCTACCACTGAAAGGGCAGTGGCTCCGCTGCCAGGCCTTGCTAATTATCCTGACAACCCCGTGAAACAGTCAAAGATTTCTGTCTGGTCTGTAGTCATCTTCTTATTCATCCTGGCAGTAAGTTGACCAGCAAAGATACTAGTGGCCACAATGTACTTAAACATTGGGAACTGCAGAAGACTCCATATAGCTCCACACCTCTTGTTGTAGATAACATTTGGTGTAATGTTTTTTGCAAGCAAACTGTTATATTGTCTGTTTGGTTTGCTCCAGGCCCTTGGTTCCTTGATCACCTACACTGTGTACACACTAGGTTTTGCCAGGACTCCAAGCCGGAGTTAACCAGTTACTTGGTTTTGTGAGGCTTGTAAGAGAGGGTGGTTTGCTTCAGGATCCACACCCTATAGATAATCAGAGGGCTGGAGCACCTCTCCTATGAAGACAGGCTGAGGGAGCTGGGATTGTTCAGCCTGGAGAAGAGGAGGCTCCGGGGAGACCTTATAGCGGCCTTTCAATATCTGAAGGGTGCCTATAGAAGAGCTGGGGAGGGACTCTTTGCCAGGAAGGGTAATGATAGGACAAGGGGAAACGGTTTTAAATTGGAAGAAAAAAGATTCAGATTAGATCTCAGGAAGAAATTTTTTACTGTGAGGGTGGTGAGACACTGGAACAGGTTGCCCAGGGAAGTTGTGGATGCCCCATCCCTGGAGGTGTTCAAGGCCAGGCTGGATGGGGCCTTGAGCAACCTGGTCTGGTGGGAGGTGTCCCTGCCCATGGCAGGGGGGTTGGAACTAGATGATCTTTGAGGTCTCTTCCAACCCAAACCATTCCATGATTCTATGATAATGCAGGTGTGGACTACACCGGGCTTCAATCTTCCTGACCAGAACCATCTTCTTATGTATTCCCAGTGTACTCACAAGTCCTGGCATATGCGTGGCACATCTTCGTAGCCATGCTACAAAATAGAGAATTAGCAGTCTCCAAAGCCTGCTTATTTCGCTGTTTCACGCCTTATGCAAGAAAATAGCAGCACTTGGTGGGGGAGGGCACATGGGGGACTTGAGTGACCAGGATCCTGTCCCAGGTTAATGTTGCTGAGACTGTAGCTCAGCATCTCTGTCCCTTCAGTACTGAGCACCTGCACCAGATGCTTCCCTGGGAAGCCACCACAGAATTTATTCTATAATATGACCTAGGAAGAGACTCAGTATGAGACCAGGGCTGTTGGGAACCTGCTTTCTCCTCACAGATTTCTCACAGGGAGGATGTGGGGGAAGAACCCTTTTCCAAGGACACGACACCCTCCCCCCGACACATACACACTCTCAAATTATTCCTGGAACTTTTTGCCAAAATCTCCCAGGAGGTAACCAGGTGTGCACACAGCTTTGTTGAGTACCTGCATCTGCTTGATTACACCCGTTTGCAGGAAAGAGCTTGGCTTGTGCCATGCTTTGAAGACTACACTACATAATGAAGCGAAAAAAGGAGACTTCCACCACAAGAGCATGGCACTCGGGGGTGGAGAGAGGCTTGCACCACACACAGGAAGTCTTTAATTAGCAGGCTGACACAACTGTTTCTTTGACAGTCAGTTCTGACAAGCAATATTTGCACAGAACAGCCGAATACGTCACTGCTTGTCTTTGGTAGCAAGGGGTGAGGCATACCACTGGGCATCCCCAGTTCTAGAAGGACAGGGAGCTGCTGGAGAGGGTACAGCAGAGGACTACAAAGATAATTAGGGGCCTGGAGCATCTCTCTTATCAGGAGGGGCTGAGGGACTTGGGTCTTTTTAGTCTGGAGAAGAGAAGACTGAGGGGGGATCTGATCAATGCCTATAAATACTTAAAGGGTGGGTGTCAAGAGGACGGGGCCTGTCTTTTTTCAGTGGTGCCCAGGGATAGGACAAGAGGAAATGGGTACAAACTTGAATATAAGAAGTTCCACCTAAACATGAGGAGGAACTTCTTCACTTTAAGGGTGGCAGAGCCCTGGAACAGGCTGCCCAGAGAGGTGGTGGAGTCTCCTTCTCTGGAGACATTCAAAACCCACCTGGACACGTTCCTGTGCAACCTGCTCTGGGTGGACCTGCTTTGGCAGGGGAGGTTGGACTAGATGATCCCCAGAGGTCCCTTCCAACCCCATATCATTCTGTGATACCTATCCAAGGGTACCTTGGAATGTGGAAATGGCCACTTCCCAAGCAGAATGGGCTCTGGCAACCATCCATACTCAGCTGCATCCCACTGCCTTCTCCAGGCCTCGGCTGACTGCTCACGGTTTTCCAGAGTTGCAGAACAGCTCACATTCCACCGGGAGGAAGAGTTACCCACCGAGACAGCCTGCTTGCTTCCCTTGTCCCTCAGGTGCAGTGAGCCAGAGGTGTGGGGGTGGTGTGAGTGGGGGGAAGTGTGCTAATGAGCACCCCCAGGAGCCATGGAGTTGCCCCCCCACCCAAGAAGCAAAGGGAGGCAGCAGCTCAGCAGGAAATCTTGGTGGCAGGAGACAGGGAAACAGCAGTGGTAACTCATCTGGGAGCTGCATCTCCTGCCATGGCTCTGTCTAGGAAAGGCCTGCCAGCCCTGCTAGAAATGGAGCTTCTTCCCTGGACACCACCCTTGCTCCCCTGGTCACTCTGATGGCCCGTCACATGCTGGCATGACCAAGGTCATACCACAGAGATACTTTGCTCCCTCTTATTTCTATGTGGCTGATTTGCCTCACTAAAAAGCGTTCCCTGGCACAGGAAGGGCTTGGGGTTTTTCTTTTTTTGTTCACAGCTTAGGGCCTCTTCTAGTGTTTTAGTCAGGGTCATCTAGGTGGGATTTGAAGACCCGCAGTGACACTTTTCAGAGATGGCAGCTGCTCTCTGTAGCTGCTAAATGGCTCCCTTTCTTGGGGAGGGACACTTCGGAAGCATGCTTCCCACAGCAGACTCAGTTTGGAAGGGAAACAGCAGAAGGACACCACTTATCTGCCCCGGGCAGCTGGTTGCTCAGGGACTTCTCCAGGAGAATTGGTGACCTTTGCAAATGGCATTCTTGACTGCGTGACAGTTTCACGGATGCAGGAGGATGACTGGGCTCATGAGGGCTGGAGGCTCTGCCGTCCCCAGCGCATCTCTGTGTTTGGCACCCAGCTGTCAACACACATCCCACCACGGGACCGGAGCGCTCCAACTCAGAACTGCTTTTTGGTCAGGAGAAAGACAGCTCTGTGTACGTCAGGGCCTCCACAAAGAGTGGGAGCAGCAGCCACGGCAGGTGTCAACCTATGCCAGATGTAGACATTCACATGGAGAACACCCTGCAGGAGGGAGCACACCAGGAGTGGGGGGCTGATTCTGGGATCACCACAGATCCCAGGAGAGATCTCACCAGGGTGCATTACATCCACTGGTCTGTATGGATGTGGACCATTTACTGCAGGTGGCCCTGCCCTGGACAGTATTGGGGGTCTAACCTCATCTGTACCTCTTGGCCTGGGTACCAAAGTGGACCCATTATATATTCCCAGCTCTTCCAGTAGGCCCAGACGTAGCGTTTAACAGAGCACTGGGTAACCTTATGAGTAGCACCTTTGCATTAATCAATAAAATGCAGTAAGACTAAACAGAATTTGTATGATTAAAGAAGCATGAGAGATGCAACACAAGAACTTCTCATTGGTTAGGGAAAACATGGACTCCTACGTGGCAACGCTAATTATTCGCTAACTCACACTGAGATAAAATGGCATTAATTGATCTGTTGATGTGGATGGAAATTACACAGATGCAAGATGGTTTACATTGTTAAGACAACTAAAGCACCTTGTCCAGCATCCAGACTGCCTTCCTCTGACCTTAAACCTATTGTTAACACAGATTGCCATTGCCATCCCTCTTGAACCTAGGTAAGATTTTCTGCCTGACAACTTTTAATTTCCTGTTAGTGTGCTCACAAATAATCCTTCCTTTTGCACTCAAGGACTTATTTTTCTTCTTCTTGTACATCTATTTTTATTTTCATTTTACAGACACCTAACCACTGCTAGCATACTCCTCATTTCAGCACCATACATGAATTTGCCACACCACTTCTATATGGCATTATTCTTTATTTACTCATTGCATTGCACATCTGAATTAACAGTGGAGATTCTTTACATCTGTCTCCATGAAAACTTAATCTTTCTGAGGTGGGTGCCTTGAACTCTAAAAATTTCTAGGCTTTGATTTGATGGCCAGTACCGGGGCTGCCGTCCTGTCACTGATCTCAAAGAAGTGCCCAGCCAGATAAATCCCTCCAACATCTGCTTTGTAGTGGGCTGTCACTTCACTCATGGTACAAAGCAGCATCCACACCACAATATACTCCAAAATACCAGATCACTCTTTTCATGGCATGGGACAGCTGAAGTGATTTATGCAGAGGACTGCTGCTAATTCTAGAAATTTACAAGGTCAAACATGTCTTCTGGCACAAGTTAAGTATACCTGCTGATCTATCTCTGTACCCAGATAGCTGAACACCTACTCAGGACTAATATTTTGCTTCAACTAATGAGGTTGACTACAACTGTGTACATCTCAAGGCACTAATTTCCTTTTGCAGCAGAAAAATGTCTACTCTTCCAAGCAAAGAATTGCACGAAGGAAGGTTGCTAGCATAAGGAGATTCTTATTTTCTTTCCAGAGGAGTCAGAATTAACACAGGGAAGTTAGTTCATCTTCATTTCCCATTATGAACACACAGACTTTAAATCCACTATATGGCAAGCACGAAACCAGATTCAAGTTTCCTCCTGTGTATTCTGATGTATTCCAATTCACACATCGAACCTGCTAAACACTCCTCTGTTTCAAACTTGTTTCCTCATAGGCAGGAGTTAATACAAAATGCCTAAGAGGGTCTGCTTTTCTTTTTCTTATTCCCACTTTGCTTGATCTGCCCTCATGAGCTTTTAACTTCGCCACGCCGGTGAGACAATCAAACATGCAAGCATCTGGATTTATGGGGATGTGACCAGAAAGTATGAGACAGCAGATTTTTTTTTTTCATATTCTCTCAGCACTTTTTAAATCTCAGCCTGAGACATTCTTTGTTTTCTCTGGAGTCAGGGCTAGCTCAGGGAACAGAGACAGAGGTCGGGCTGATTGTGTAAGGTGTGCTGTTCCCGAATTTGGTTAGCAATTCCACAATGAAGTCTTTGTAGCTCAGAACTGACACCTTCACCTGAACAAGAGGGGAAAAAGATTGTCTGCACTGGAAAAGTGACAGTGTTAAGAAGCCACAGCACCCATACAAGAGCTGTATATCCCTAAGTAAATCACAGCTATAGATCAATAATTCAACAGCTGCAGCTATGAAAGGAGTGTGATGCTGAGTGCTACACATCAGTAGAATCATAGAATCATTGAGGTTGGAAGAGACCCTTGGGATCAAGTCCAACCATCTACCCTACTCTACAAAGTCCTCCCCTACACCATGTCCCTTAGCACTGCATCTAAACGGCCCTTAAACACATCCAGGGATGGTGACTCCACCACCTCCCTGGGCAGCCTGTTCCAATGCCCAACCACTCTTTCAGTGAAAAATTCTTTCCTAATGTTCAGTCTAAACCTACCCTGTTGGAGCTTGAAGCTGTTCCCTCTCGTTCTATTGTTAATTACCTGTGAGAAGAGACCAGCCCCAACCTCTCTGCAGTGTCCTTTCAAGTAGTTGTAGAGAGTGATGAGGTCTCCCCTCAGCCTCCTCTTCCTCATACTAAACAGCCCCAGCTCCTTCAGCCGCTCTTCATATGATTTGTCTTCTAGTATGGGCACTGGTGGCATTTTCATACGGTATGTAAAACCAAAAATCCTCACAGAGGGCCCAGTTTTTTCCAACTGTATCATCTGGTTAAATGAAAGATGTTAACTCCTTTGTACAAACCTTGCTTGTGAAATTAAAGATTTGTTTACGCTGAATTTCCTGAGCCTTGATGAACCTCTTTGCATAGCTCTCTCGTGGGAACGTTTCAGTAGTAGCACATACTGGGAGCCTAACTGGTGTGGCTTGTGGTTTACTCACCCGCCTGTGAGTAAATTCCCAGTCCTGAAAGGTACCTGTGCCCATAGGTAAGACTTAGGAGGAGACAAGCCCCAGATCTCCTGAGCGTTATGCAATACGGTAATTTTCCAGGGAATTTCTAATCATAGGGGTATTAACCCCAATATTAAGGACAAGTTCCAAAGTCCAGTGATTGCACAAAGCACAGCAATTCTGTCTTCACTGCTAACCCGAGAGGCTTAGGAGCAAGGAGAAGCTGAAAAGACCGGGGTTGAACATGACATGCTCTGTTGTGTTGGGTCAGGCTGTCCCCGCTGTAGAGCAGGGCTGAACCCCCAGCCAGAATGGGGAGAAAAATCAAAACCGATGTGTGGCACAAGCAATCCAGCACAGCCACTCGAGTGCTGGTGTTTGATATAAAACAGTTCAGCGTTGGCCTCGCAGCCAGTACCAGGAGAACAAGCTGCTCTCCTTGCGCAGCGGGGTCATCTGATGTTCTCCTGAATTTCTGGAAGGCCGGGGGAGCGTGAGTCAGATGTTCTTGCAGCTGGTTTCGTGGAAGCGAGAGGCCAGAAAGGGAGACCCTGACTCACCAGAGCCGCTGAGCATCTTCCTCAAGCCCAGCCCGGCGACTAGAAGCCGAGGGGGGCAGCTCTGGAGGTGGGGAAGGCGGCAAGGAGCGGGGGGCTCCATCATCGGGAGGGGAGGCAGACGGGGTGGGCGCTGCGGGCGAGGGGCCGCGCAGAAACACCCCCCACCCCCCAAAAAAAACATATCTTCTTCACCATTTCTTGGCGGACAGAGAAATTAAATATACACACACCATCCACCCCTCTTTCCTGTAAAGCCGGGGGGGGTGTCGCACACAAGATGCGACCCCGGGGCTGCCCCCCCGTTCCCCCGGCGGGGAGGGCCTTTCCCCCCCCCCCTCAAGCAGCA
>NW_015090888.1:547346-568815 GCF_001431845.1 Calidris pugnax
TCGGGACAAGCTCTCTTTTGTGTGCGGACGGATGAGTGAGACACCTACGGAGCCTTTTTCCAGATGTGCCTGAGCGAGAGGGGTCTGGGGCTCTTTGTGCGTTGCGATTTGTTTAATTTATGAGTTTTTTTGCCTCTCGGGGAGCGCCCTCAGAAAGTGAAGGCGCGACTCCTGCGAAGCCGGGGAACTTCTTAACCTTTTCAATACGTTTGCAAAGCTTTTTCCAGTTTTTGTCTACCCTCCCCCGCAGAGGGAGGAGGCGACCTCAGTGTATGTAAAACTTTGTAGCTCTGAATGTGTCGTGTGTGTCCCCCCCCCAGCCCCTTCTTCGTTGTTTTAACCTTACAGATTTTATAGCTGGTAGGACTTTTCTGCAGAGCTTTGTAACTTTGGGCCAGGCTGGGAGAACTTTCTGGAATGAATGTGTGCCGGAGGATAAAAAGTAAGGAATAACTCCTAAAAATCTGGTCACGCTGTATGTTTTGCTATAGTTCTCCTCCCCACCCTGCTCAGTTGGGAGGAAGCTGGCAAATAGGGGAAGTACAGATGCTGTGTGTCACGCTATAGCGCAGGGCTGGCTTCTCCTGGGGCTCCCAGTGTGGCCAAACTGCTTTCTGCCAGCAGAGGTGAAGAGTAAAGACACAGCTCTCCCTCTCCTTAGGTTCCTCCTCCTTTCCTTACCCCAGGAAAGGAGCTAAGCTTTGGGAAGTGGTGCCTTGTGGTGCATCACAGGTGGCAGACCCACCGTGGGACCTTCTGGGAGGTGACCCCACGGCTGAGGGGAGGTGTCACTTGGTTCTGTCTCCCTGTTTCTCTTCACTCTCTTGTTAGAGTGAGGCAACTAATTATCCTGACCGCATCCTTTGGGGGACATCTTTCCTCAGAGCTCCGCTTGAGTCATCTTAAATGCTGTTAGAGCAGGCAGAAGAATCTCTCCCCTCGGGGAAAATGTGAGGACATGAAGGATTTGAGATTAGGTCTGCTGGTGTGACACTCCCTCTCCAGCAGCTTTTAGAACAGCGCCACAAGACACACACATAAGCTGTGTGTTTCTGGTTAAGGCTTAGATGCTACTGGCAAGGCTGTGGGGCTGGTGGAGGGGTGGGGGTGACTCTCCACAAGGCCAGCCTTTCTCAGCATTTCTCTTATTTGGTCTGTGTGGAGGTGAACCGATAAACAGAAAAGTGAGGATGAGCAGGGGCAGCTGCTGGATGGAGACAGCTCTGGGCAAAAAGGGCCTTAAGTGTGACATAGCATACCAGGAGATAGGCCGCTTTGGGTTAAGGGGAGATGGCAGCTGCTGGTAGCAAAGCCACCACTTCTGTGAAGCAGCCCATGTCCCAAGACTGTCTCTGTGTCCCAAGACACCTCTGGTGTGGGTCGTGATCAGAAGTGATGTTGTCACTGTGGTGTTCTCCTCACTCTTGTTAGAGTGAGGCAACTAATTATCCTGACCGCATCCTTTGGGGGACATCTTTCCTCAGAGCTCCGCTTGAGTCATCTTAAATGCTGTTAGAGCAGGCAGAAGAATCTCTCCCCTCGGGGAAAATGTGAGGACATGAAGGATTTGAGATTAGGTCTGCTGGTGTGACACTCCCTCTCCAGCAGCTTTTAGAACAGCGCCACAAGACACACACATAAGCTGTGTGTTTCTGGTTAAGGCTTAGATGCTACTGGCAAGGCTGTGGGGCTGGTGGAGGGGTGGGGGTGACTCTCCACAAGGCCAGCCTTTCTCAGCATTTCTCTTATTTGGTCTGTGTGGAGGTGAACCGATAAACAGAAAAGTGAGGATGAGCAGGGGCAGCTGCTGGATGGAGACAGCTCTGGGCAGAAAGGGCCTTAAGCACGACATAGTATACTGGGAGATGGGCCGCTTTGGGTTAAGGGGAGATGGCAGCTGCTGGTAGCAAAGCCAGTGCTTCTGTGAAGCAGCCCATGTCCCAAGACTGTCTCTGTGTCCCAAGACACCTCTGGTGTGGGTCGTGATCAGAAGTGATGTTGTCACTGTGGTGTTCTCCTCATGATGCCATCAGCTCTGCTAGAACTACCACCAAGTGGTTCGTTGCACTGTAGTGGGATGGTGGAACACGAGGCAGAGGTCTCTGAAGAAAGGCTACAGGTCTTTTTAATAGCTCCAGCAGCTCACTGGGAAGCTGCGGACTGGAGGGGGTTGATCAGTCCCTTCCGACTTGAAAGTCTGTTGACCACTACAGGTCTGAGGGATTGAGAACAGACCTTGTTGATTACTCTTTCTGCCTTGGTCCTTTCCCATGCTGGTTCATGTGGGAGACGCTCAGCCCAGCTTTTGGCTGCTGCTTACTGTGGGCAGCCTCTTCCTCCTTTTGAAAAGCCCAGAAGAGTTCGTCAAGGTGCATAGAACCATAGAATTGCCTAGGTTGGAAGGGACCTTTCAGGTCATCGAGTCCAACCCTCAACCTAACACTGACAAAACCCATCACTAAACTTTGGGTTGCTAAGCCCCACGCCTGCCCATCTTTTAAATACCTCCAGGGATGATGATGCCACCGCTCCCCTGGGCAGCCTGGCGTGCAGCTCCTCAGCCCTGCACAAAGGCAGCAGGGTGGACTGCACAAGCAAAGACTGAGGGGAGACCTTATTTATGTTTATAAGTATCTAAAGGGTGAGTTGAAGGATGTTGGAGCCGGACTCTTTTCAGTGGTTTCCAGTGATAGGACGAGGGGCAACGGGCTCAAGCTGGAACATAGAAAGTTCCATTCAAATATGAGAAAAAACTTCTTTCCAGTGAGGATAGCAGAGCCCTGGAACAGGCTGCCCAGGGAGATCGTGGAGTCCTCTTCTCTGGAGATCTTCAAGACCCTCCTGAGTGATGTGCTCTGGGCAACCCTGCTTTGGCAGGGGAGTTGGACTAGATGATCTCTAGAGGTCCCTTCCAACTCTGACAATTCTGTGATTCCGTGACTTAACATTTGTCTGTGTTGTCACGTGTTTGTCACCTGGAGAAGCTGTTGCAGGTCGCTATATCTTGCTGTACGGCGTGCACCCCGTCATGGAAGCGTTAAGGACGGGGTGTGCGGGTCTTATCGGCAGCCACGGGTGAATTAAGGGTGGGCGGATGTTTGTGGCACCGAGGGCTGCCTGTCCCCAGCAGCTGTTATTGTCCCCACGGGAGAAGGCCGGCAGCCTGGAGGGACGCTGATTGGGACCTGCCAAGCTGAAAGGCTGGCACAGGCCCCTGCGGAAGGGCTATTGTGCCGGGGTGTTAGGGGGGGCTGCAGCCGTGCCAGCCGGGCCTTCGCAAACAAAGCATCTTGGCTTCGTGGCCGTTTCTTCTAGCACGGCGGGGATTTCTGGCCTGGAGGGCGGGATGGGGGAGGCTGGGGGGGGGTGGACCTAGAAACGCGGCCTCTCCCAGCCGGCTTGGTTGGGGAGAGGGGGCTACCCCTTTTCTCCATTTGAGCCCGGTGGGGAGAAAGGAGGGAGGGGGAGAGGGTTGGTTGGGGCTTCATGGTGGGGGTGAGGGGGGCTTACCCCCAGTTCCACCACACGGGCCACCCTTGCGTGGGGCGACAGGACAGGAGGGACCCCCGGCTGCAGCCCCACAAGGGATGGGGATGGGGGGGCGGCGGCGGCCGGGGGAGCCATGGCTTCCTGACGGGGGCGGAGCGGGCGCCGGCGCAGCCTGGTGAGGGGTGGGGGGAGCCACCAGTCACCCTCCATGGGGAGAGAGGGAGGGAGAGGGGGGAGACGGGCAGGAAGGAGAGAAAGCGGAGGTGAGATCCTGAGGGGGATGCTCCACCCGGGGATGTGACACCCAGGGAGCCCCTCAGCTGCCCTGTGTGGTGGTGCCGCGGCTGCCGGCCCTCCGCCGGCACGCAGGGGTCTGGAGGTGAAGGATGGAGGGGTGTTTGTGAGGTTGGGGGGCCAGAGGGGGTGAAGGGGGACCTTAACTGTCGAGGGGAACCGGCTGGCATTACTGGGTAAGCTGGGGAGAGAGGAGATGCCAATTCCAGTTCTGGGAGAGCTGTTATGGGGGCACCCTCCTCCCTTGGGGTGTGTGGGGCTGGGTGTCCATGGCAGACAGCCCTCATGTCGGTGGGCCGCTGCCACCCTGTCCATCCTGCGTGCTGGCAGGGCTCTTCTGCAGCAAAGAGCTTGGTTTTCTCTGCTGCAAGAACCCCCTGTGCGGTCGGTGTCAGGCTGGGTTGAGATGATGAAGATGATGAAGATGATGAAGGGGATCATTTGAGCTGTCTGCAGTTTCTGTTCCTCCTTTCTCTTCCCTGGAAGTGCTCTCCTCGGGCACCTCAGCCTCTGACCAGACTTCAGTTCCTGTATCCCTCTGTTTCACATGTTCCTCTCTATTAACGTTCACTCCGGCCCAAGGCTGAATTCATACAGCTTTCTTCCCTCTTCTCTTATGACAGGTGCTGAGAAGATGGCCTCCCCGGGTGCCCCAGGGACCCGCATGACGTCCACAGTCAGTATCAACATTTCTACTCCTTCCTTCTACAACCCACAGAAGAAGTTTGCACCCGTGGTCGCCCCGAAACCTAAGGTGAACCCCTTCAAGGCTGGGGGTGCGTCAGAGCCGTCGATGCCCCCGCCTCCTGCAGCTGGTGCCCAGCGTGCTCAGATAGGGAAGGTGGGGGAGATTCCATCAGCGTCCATGTCCTTTCTGGTAGAAGGTAGGTGAGGGCTGACGTGGCAGATGTGAATATGCATTTGTAACTTCTCAGGGTGTGGGGTTTGTAACTGGGTTAAACATGAGAATGGGGGCATAACTACTGGAAGCGATAGATGTCTTGCTGTAGAGACTGGCGAGTTCCAGAACGAGATAAAATGATTGTAAAGGGATCTGAAAATCCGTAGTGTCTCCATTAGGAAAGGAGCCAGGAAGGCAGTCCTCCATTGCACTGATGCTGGAGGAATGTAATGGATTTTTCATAGTATTCCCTGGGTGCATAATTGTGTAACTGCAGTCAGTTTCTGGCCAGCGTGTCTGAGAGCAAATATGTTGCAGGGAAGTTGACCCTGATGGTGAAGAATCGTGCCATTCTCCTTGTTGATTTATTTTGGCTCAAGTTGGTTGTCTCTGACTGTAGAGGTCCTTCTCTTGGACTCTGCCAAAGAATTGCCATCTTTGCTGCTGAAGAGGGGGAGGAAGAAATAATGGCATGAAAAAATAGTAGAAGCTATCATAAACAGGAAGTGAGACTTAAAGTTTGCACAGCTTGTGGAGTTTTATACTTTTTCTTAGTGGCTTGGGTTGGGTGTGTTTTCCTGTGTAGAGTGACTTCTTGCTTTAGTGTTCTTTTCTTTTTCTGTCTCTTTTTTTTTTTTTTTTTTTTTAATTTCCTGTGGTGGTGGGATGGGTTTTTGTGGGTTTGGTTGTTTGGGGTTTTTTTGTTGGTTGGTTGGTTGGTTGGTTGGTTTTATCCCTTCTAAGAAGCAGCAGGTACCTGGTTGTGTGGCTCCCTAGTTGGGATTGATCAGCATGGGGCTGCTGGACGTTTCCCTAGGGATTTCTTGCTAATGCTTGATGCTGCTTGTTACCCCAAGACACTGTCAGGGTGCACTTCAGTCGGGACACGCATGCTCAGATAACGATAGCTGCTGTTTGAAATTGTCTAGCGTAGGCTGTGCAACACTGGTTTTCTAGGTTAGCATGCTAAGTTGGTGGGCAGCTGACCTGATGGCAGGAAGGCTGGTCCTGTGCGCAGAGGAGACAAATTATTAAGTCATTTTTTCCATTTCTTGAGTCGCAAAGTCCTCGGAATGTTGATGTTTCTGTCTCCTAAAATTGTACCAGCTAACTCTGGTGACCTTTTTCTCCTATGTTGTTGGCTGGAATCTTGTGTCTGTAATCCAAGGTCCCATCTTAGGCTTTATGATTTTCTGCTATAGTTGTGTGAATTAGGGATGTGCCTGTCAGGTCTTAAGCTGACACAAATACATTATCTGAAGTACAAAAGTAGTAGACAGATGGATGTTAAAAATCATTTTACAACAGGCAGTGCGAGTGGAGGATTGGGTGTTGTTTTCTCCACTATGGAAGAACTAACTTGACAGAAACATCAGCAAAAAAACCCCTATTTGGCTTAAGCTGCTGTGTCACCAACGGGTGAGGGCTGCCAGCAAAACATCTGAAGTACAGATGAACCACCAAAACTCAGTCAGGAGAGAAATGCGTCTGATTTGATCCTTTGTCTATTTTTGTCAGTTAGGTTGACGGTTGGACAAGATGATCTTTAAGGTCCCTTCCAACCTAGAAGATTCTGTGATTCTGTGATTCCCTGATGCATCTCTTCAGTCTCTTCAAAATCTCTCCCTTTCCTAGACATTGCCAAACACATAGCAGTACAACATAAAGCCATGGAAATTGGTCTCTTTGTCTTAGATGACAGGATGGCTAAGTTACTATTGCTGTAGGAATATTATGTTTAGTATTGATCATTCTATAAATCTGGTAGAGTAACTTTGGGGGGGACTTTTTATTTGTGTGAATAATTCATAAAATAGGCTTTTAGTGCGTCTGAAACAATGTGACAGTAGATCAGGGCTTCGTTTCTGCAATATTCTTTATCGTTTCAATAAATCAAAAGGCAAGCAGATACAAACTTGATCCCAAACTGTAGTTTTAATGAAAAAATACCAGCCCAGTGTTAATTCCCCCCAGGCAGAGTTGCTACGACACAAGAAGGCTTGGAAGAGGTGCTGCATGCCAGTGCAGTTTGTGCATGTCACTGGCTAGTAAGATTTTGGCTTTAATTTTCTGAAAGGCCAATATCATCTCCCTTAGATTACAGATGAGAAATCTTTGTGAAGTCTGTTGACAACAGCTGGATATAAAGATGAGACAATTTGATTCGCGCTGTTAAAGGTTGCACATGGTGTATCAAGAGTGAAAAACATGGTCTTTTCACCCTATGGCTTGTTGGGGCTAGCTAGGAAAAGAGGTGGATGTCCAGAAGAAGGGATGTGGAAGCTATGCCTCCTTGTCATCTTCAGTGTTTTTTGTTGCTTGGATGATAAGAGGATGACTTCTCCCATATGTGGTGAAGAGAAGAGGATTCACATTTATTTCACTGTATTGTCGTGGAAAATGTCTCTTTTTTGCCTGCTCTGCTGCTTGGATGATAAGAGGACGACTTCTCTGGTGAAGAGAAGAGGATTCACATTTATTTCACTGTATTGTCGTGGAAAATGTCTCTTTTTTGCCTGTTCCATACCTTTGGGCAGATGTGAATAGGTGGAAGCAATGGGATTTTCTTCTAGGAGATGGAGGCACCGTGGTGCTTTTCAGCCTGCTTAAAGGGTTCTGGAAAATTTCTTATGTGCTATTGAGCATGAGGACGTTTTAGCCTCTAGAAGGAAAGCTGTTTTCACCTCCCCAAAAAATAAAGCAGCTTCAAAGATTCCCCATATGCATAAAGGGAAGTTGGTCCAACATCCTTTTTTTCCCCACACTTGTTGGTTACAGGGCTTCCTTGCCAGCTGGGAGGTGCAAGCTTATTTTCCTGTAGCAATGCGGGTTCTTTGGGGCCCTGGGTTGTCTGCTGGTGTTCCTTCTACTGCCACTCTCAGTTCAGCCATCTGAGCCAGTTACTGGGGAGAGAAGCGTATGCTAAGGGACCAAAGAATGAGAGGAGGAGTGAAAAAAGGGCATAGTAAGTTACTTTGCCCAATTATACAAGAGCTGTTCCCAGTGACTAATTGCAGTAGCTGTTGAGGAAAGTTTATAGGATGGCAGATAGTTCTGGACAAGGTGAAAGCCAGCCTGTGGAGCTGATTTGTCCTTGACGGGCGCTGGGGTCCCCTGGGTACTGAGGAACTACTTGCTCGCTTCAAGATTCCTTCAGGGGTTTGTGCTGGCTAAAAGTAATAAATGATCCAAAGTTGCTTTTATTCTCATTCTTCCTCGTAGACCTGCCACCGCCACCTCCTCCCCCACCTGGAGAGGAGGCAAGTTTCTCCTCAAACTGTGCTTTTCCACCACCCCCACCACCCTTTGAAGAGCCTTTTCCACCAGCCCCAGAAGAAGCTTTTCCTTCCCCTCCTCCTCCTCCGCCGCCGATGTTTGATGAAGGTGCTGTGAGCATGGTACCTGCCCCACAGGTGAGTGAGGTCAAGGGGATGTATGGTTTCTTGTGATGCTCTGTGAGCTGGGGCAGCTTCTCGCTACTCTCCGAACTCAGCAGCAGGAAGCCCTGAGATCTGGGAAAGCTGAAAATGCTACCATCTGATAGTCCAGCGTAGGTTAGGGTGTCAACTTGGCTGGGCTGCATCTCTGCAGATGAAGGACCTGGGGTTCCTGGTGGACAGTGAGTTGAATGAGAGCCAGCAATGCACCCTTGTGGCATCCTGGGCTGCATCAAAAGATGCGTTGCCAGCAGGTCCAGAGAGGTGATTCTTCCGCTTTACTCTGCTCTGGTGAGACCTCACCTGGAGTATTGTGTGCAGGTCTGGAGCCCTCAATATAAGAAGGACATGGACCTGATGGAGCAGGTCCAGAGGAGGGCCACAAGGATGATCAGGGGGATGGAGCACCTCTGCTACGAGGACAGGCTGAGGGAGCTGGGGTTGTTCAGCCTGGAGAAGAGGAGGCTCCGGGGAGACCTAATAGCAGCCTTCCAGTACCTGAAGGGAGCCTACAGGAAGGCTGGGGAGAACCTGTTTAGAAAGGCCTGTAGTGACAGGACAAGGGGCAATGGCTTCAAGCTGGAGGGGAACAGATTTAGACTGGAGATCAGGAGAGGGTTCTTCACTGTGAGGGTGGTGGAGCACTGGAACAGGTTGCCCAGGGAGGTGGTTGAGGCCCCATCCCTGGAGATATTCAAGGAGAGGCTCGACGAGGCCCTGGGCAACCTGGTCTAGTTGGGGGTGTCCCTGCTGACTGCGGGGGGGTGGGACTAGATGACCTTTGGAGGCCCCTTCCAGCCTGGGCAATTCTATGATTCTGTGAATAAAAGCCAACCATACACTGGGCTGTGTTTGTGAGAGGGTAGTCAGCAGGACAAGGACCATGATCATTCCTCCCTCTTCAGTCCTAGTGAGGCTGCGTCTTGGAGGACTGTTTCCAGTTGGGCTCCCCAGTATAGCAACCCCAGAGGAATACTGAACTAGATGCAGTCCAGCAAAGGGTCTTAGGGATCATCTGGGGGTTGGAGCATGTGATGCAAGAGCTGGGTTTGTTCAGCCTGCAGAAGAGGAGGCCAAGGCAGGGACCTAACTGCAGTCTGCAATACCTAAAGGAGAGCTGGAGAGACAGCAGATTCTTCCCTCTGGGGCATAACAAGAGACAATGGACACAAGTTCCAGCAAGGGAGATTCCTGTTGGACAGAAGAAAAACCTATTCCCCTGCAGGGGTGGCTCGACACTGGCACCAGGTGCCTAGAGAAACCTGTGTCCTTGGGGTTCTTCAGAAATCACCTGGACAAGCCGCTGAGTAACCTGGTCTAGTTTAAGAGTCAGCCCTGCTGGGAGCAGGCTGTTGGACTTGAGACCTCCAGATGTCTTTTCCCACCTAAATCTGTCTGTGAGCTCCTTTGGGCTGTGCGTTTTCCCACTGTTTGTAGAACTTGGAGACTGTGTCCTCTTCATCCTCACCAACTTGCTCTCCCCTCAAAGCAAGGAGCAGATGTGTACCACAGTCCAAAGTATCAAAATCTGCCATTGTGAGGGGATACACCCCGTTCTCTGGCTGTTCCTGTAATGTGCTCTGCTCCCTCTTTCCTCACGGATGGTGGTGTAGGTACGTGGCAAGATGAGCAGCGTTGATCTTGAGTTTGACTCACTGTCCCTAATGTTGGATGACATGGAGAAGAATGACCCCTTCAAACCCCGGGTGAGCTCTCCAGAATGTTGCAGGTGGAAGGAGAACTGACTGGTTTGCTGAACAGAGGTAGTGAGAAGGGTGCTACTGAAGGTTAAAAAGTCTGGATTAAACCACAGCACGGAAGTGTTTGTGAAGGACCAGAAAGCATAGATTTTGAAACTTACCAGGACTGCTAAATATATAACAGTGTGGGAACTCCTGGCATCGTGGGTCTGGGATAGCTGCTGATTTACTGCTATACACAGCATATTTTCTCTTTCACCTTGCTGATAACCGCCTGTTTCTCTCTGCTGCTTCCCTTTACAGATACCTCCAGCATCCACAGGTTCTCCGGAGAAACCATCACCCCCGAAACCCTATGTGGAAATACCATCTGCACCCAGAGATGCTCCTCAATCCTTTCCTTCCAAGTTCACTCCAAAGTCCAGTGGAAGCTTATCTTTCAAGCCCCATGGAGTGGATTCGACCCCCTCCCCAAGTGCATGGGTAGCCCCACAGCAATGCAAGGAGCCTCCAGCACCAGTCCCTCCACCCCCGTCTCTCCCTCCTGCTCAGCCTACCCCTAAATTTACCCCACCTGCTGTTGCTGGCTCTCCGAAGTCTGGGTCCAGACCAGGAGCCAATGTTCCCATGGCTCCCTCAAACTCTACAAGATATCCTACCTCCTTTCAGACTCAGTTCACAGCCCCTTCACCTTCAGGTCCCTCCTCACGGCCTCCCAATTTCACCTATGCCCAGCAGAGGGAAAAACCCCAAGTGCAGGAGAAGCCACGTCCCACAGAACAACCTGCTGCTGCAAAAGACATGGTAAGAGACAGAGTGAGGACTGGTGTCTTTGGACAGGCACAGCATCACTGGGAATGGAGGATGAGGAGGGAGGGTCTGTCCCAGGCTAGGGGAAGCTGTTACCCCTCTGAAGGAGAGATATAACTAGAGACAGTGGTGGAGAGGAATAGGACTACATGTAAAGGTAGAAAGAAGCAAGCACAGTGGATGGCAGGTTGTTCCCTAGAAAGAGACAGGAGAAGTAAAGATGAGAGAAGTAGGTTTATTAGTGACAGGGTGAGAAGGAGTCTGTTTAGTATGAGGAAGAGGAGGCTTAGGGGAGACCTCATCACTCTCTACAACTTCGTGAAAGGACACTGTAGAGAGGTTGGTGCTGGTCTCTTCTCACAGGTAATTAGTGACAGAACGAGAGGGAATGGCTTCAAGCTCCAACAGGGTAGGTTTAGACTGAACATTAGGAAAGAATTTTTCACCGAAAGAGTGGTCGGGCATTGGAACAGGCTGCCCAGGGAGGTGGTGGAGTCACCATCCCTGGCTGTGTTTAAGGGACGTTTAGATGCAGTGCTAAGGGACATGGTGTAGGGGATGACCTTGTAGAGTAGGGTAGATGGTTGGACTCGATGATCCCAAGGGTCTCTTCCAACCTAGACGATTCTATGATTCTATGATATGTGTCCTGAATGTTTCCTCTTCCTGCAGCATAGACCCACAGGCTCCAGTGCAGATCCACCTAGGGGAAACTCCTGTCTGACCATGAAGGAGGTAGAAGAGCTGGAGATGTTGACCCAGAAACTAATGAAGGATATGGAGCATCCACCCCCAGCAGAGGCTGCTACTTCTGGTGCGTTCCCTCAGTGGACAGCAGTAGGACTAAGACTGTGGTGGGTTTTCATCTCTCCTAATCCCTTTCTTCTTCCATTGACAGAGCTCTGTGGCTTCTGCCGGAAGCCCCTGTCGCGAACCCAGCCAGCTGTGAAGGCCCTGGACTCCCTCTTCCATGTGGAATGCTTCACCTGCTTCAAATGTGAGAAGCAGCTGCAGGGGCAGCAGTTCTACAATGTGGATGAGAAGCCCTTCTGTGAGGACTGCTATGCTGTGAGTCACTGGGATGAAAGCTGCCGGAGAGAGCTGAGCTTGCTGTGGTTGCTCTCTCTTGCTTTCCCTTCCTCCTTAGAATCATAGAATGGTTAGGGTTGGAAGGGACCTCAAAGATCATCTAGTTCCAACCCCCCTGCCATGGGCAGGGACACCTCCCACCAGACCAGGTTGCTCAAGGCCCCATCCAGCCTGGCCTTGAACACCTCCAGGGATGGGGCATCCACAACTTCCCTGGGCAACCTGTTCCAGTGTCTCACCACCCTCACAGTAAAAAATTTCTTCCTGAGATCTAATCTGAATCTTTTTTCTTCCAATTTAAAACCGTTTCCCCTTGTCCTATCATTACCCTTCCTGGCAAAGAGTCCCTCCCCAGCTCTTCTATAGGCACCCTTCAGATATTGAAAGGCCGCTATAAGGTCTCCCCGGAGCCTCCTCTTCTCCAGGCTGAACAATCCCAGCTCCCTCAGCCTCCTTCCGTCTTGCCTGTCTCTAGCGTAGCCTCTTAGGGGCGAGGGCTTGTATTGATGTGTCTTTTCTTGCTTCCTTTGGGCTCAGGGGACCTTGGAAAAGTGCAGTGTCTGCAAGCAGACCATCACGGACCGGATGCTGAAGGCCACTGGTAACTCATACCATCCCCAGTGTTTCACCTGCGTGATGTGCCATACCCCTCTCGAGGGGACCTCTTTTATTGTGGACCAGGCCAACCAGCCTCACTGTGTGGATGACTACCACAGGTACGGAGGGAGCATGTGCCATGTGGTGTCCAAACAAAGGCAGATCCCCCTTGCACATGTTTGATTTTGCTGCAATATGGGGTTGGGTTGCCCATGTCATCTGTTGGGCATGAGATGAAAAATGAGTCAGTGACGAATCTCATAGCAGTTGAGGTCTTTTTCCCATCTAAACTTCAGTGTGATTTATTATTCCTCTGCTGTTAATACTAATGTACAGACATGAGATTAAAAATGAGTCAGTGACAAATCTTGTAGCAATTGAGGTCTTTTTCCCATCTAAACTTCATTGTGATTTCTTATTCCTCTGCTGTTAATACTAATGTACAGCAGTGAGAAACTTGCATTGAATGTCACCACGGTGGTCGTGATGTCCTCCCTGTTCCTGTGTGTTGCAGGAAGTACGCTCCACGCTGCTCGGTGTGTAGTGAGCCTATCATGCCAGAGCCTGGGAAGGATGAGACAGTGCGTGTGGTGGCACTGGAGAAGAACTTCCACATGAAATGTTACAAGTGTGAGGTAAGCCTGATGACCCCGCTCCTCCCATCTCCCCCGTGCCCATCACCAGCAACTGGGCACCTTTGTTGTCTATCCTGACCAGACACTAAGGCTGTTTTGTCTCCTTGTTTCTGTGTGTTGCAGGAAGTATGCTCCACGCTGCTCGGTGTGTAGTGAGCCTATCATGCCAGAGCCTGGGAAGGATGAGACAGTGCGTGTGGTGGCACTGGAGAAGAACTTCCACATGAAATGTTACAAGTGTGAGGTAAGCCTGGTGGTCCCGCTCCTCCCATCTCTCCCGTGCCCATCACCAGCAACTGGGCACCTTTGTTGTCTATCCTGACCAGACACTAAGGCTGTTATGAATTAATCTGGAGCATTTGCAAAGCAGGTTGAGGAAAAGATTAGGTCATAGCATCGTAGAATATCTGGAGTTGGAAGGGACCCATTAGACATTCAGAGACCACAGGTCCATAAACAAGGACTGTGCAGGGTTGTAGTCTCTGATGTCCCTAATACAGGTTGGGCAACGTGCCGGGGTCACAGAAGGAGCGTGCTCTTCCCTCAAAACAGTATCTTCTGTGAAGCACCATCAGAGACAGAGCAGTGGGTTTGAGTCATTGTCCTGATCCAGTGGTGGGGCATTTCTTAGGTCCTCGACCGCGTTTGCCCTGCTGTTGGCTGCCATTGAGCTCCTCTCCTCTCTATTGCTCTCTACAACTCCCTGAAAGGAGGGTGTAGAGAGGTGGGGGTCGGTCTCTTCTCTCAAGTCACAGGCGACAGGACAAGAGGAAATGGCCTCAAGTTGCCCCAGGGGAGGTTCAGGCTGGATATTAGGAAAAATTTTTTCACTGAAAGGGTTCTCAGACATTGGAATGGGCTGCCCAGGGAGGTGGTTGAGGCACCATCCCTGGAGGTGTTCAAAAGACGGGTTGATGTAGTGCTGGGAGGTATGGTTTAGTGATGATGCTCCTTGTTTGTTGTGCGGGTGTCTATTTTTGTCAGTTAGGTTGACGGTTGGACAAGATGATCTTTAAGGTCCCTTCCAACCTAGAAGATTCTGTGATTCTCTTTCCCCGTTCAGGACTGCGGGAAGCCCTTGTCCATCGAAGCAGACGAGAACGGGTGCTTTCCGTTGGATGGGCACGTGCTGTGTATCAAATGTCACACCGTTCGTGCCAAAACGGCGCGCTGAGGAGCTCGGAGCGGGCGTCCCCTTGAGACCCCTGCACTCAATACTCTTCCCCTCCCCGCCGTTGTCCTATGATCGCTCCCAATGGAGACTCTGCCAGAGCAGTTCTTTAATCATGTAGGATTCACTGCTCCTAGACTTCGCTCTGCACGCCCACCAAGAAAGAACCTCTTGTCTCGTCACCGCTTCCTGGCCACCGCGTATTCCAGGCTGGGGGGGCTAATGAGCAAGGTGAGTGCACGATCTCTGTTCTCTCAAGACTCTGGAGGAGGAAGACCAGACCTCCACCACTGCCTGGTGGAAGGAGCAAGAACAACCTTGTGGCAGGTGCTGGGAAAGGCTGATGAGCGTTCTTCTGTTCCACGGAGCCAAGAATGATGATTTGACCTTAGAAGGTGGAAGCCTCCATCTCGGCACCACATCTGTCTTTGATTATTTTGATTTTGATTTTTGATTTTTTTCTTGTGACACCTCATTATCAGGATGTCTTCCCCTGCCCCCTCCCTCGCTCCTGGGTTAGAGTGTGGAGGCAGATCATATTGGGAATCTCCTACTGTTGCTGGAAGAAGTGAACCTACTATAGCTTTTCTGTCTCTAATGGATTTTAATGCCTAACTGTCTTAATGCCTTTTTTTTATTTTTTTTTTTCCTTAGCCAGATTAAACTGGCAATGTTTGGAATTCTACTCTATTCCTGAGTTTGGAAACTTTTTTTAAAAAATAAAAAATATATGTTTCTCTCCCCCAAATTAATTGTTTCCCAGTGTGGTGGTTTCTGGACAGCCAGGCTGGGCACCAGAGTAGCAAAGCAGTCCAAAGAATGCATGTTTACAAATAAAGACTGTCATAAGGACGGGCAGCACATGGTGAGGAGGCATCTCGGGAGCATGGATGAAGGTTGAGCAGACTGAGGGATGTCTCCCTGTTGCAGTAGGGGTTCTTTTTGCTGCTGTCAGTGAAAGCTGCAGTGTAATTGCAATGTACTGTCTGGCTCCAAGTGTTCCAGCACCGAGCCCCGCTCCCTGGACTAGAAACTCTCAAACTGAGCAAACCTTTTGAATAACTATACTGTCCAACCACTGTTTGCATTCAATAAAACGTGGGGTTTTTTTCCATTAACGTGTGTCTGCTGTATTTGTTCAGCCACCCGTGAGGATTGCTGTCCTAAGCAGTAGAGAATGTGTGTGTGGTTGCTATTCCACCTACCCTCCAGAGATGATGAGTCTGAAAATGGCCTTTCCACCTCTTGCTCTCCTTCTGAAACTGTTTGGTTTCCTACTTTTCTGTGCCTGAGGAGTAGCTCTCACTTAAAGCAGTGGAAGACTGTTTCAGTAGACAGTAAGATTGCAGTCTGCTTGATGGTGTAGTGATGATGCTCCTTGTTTGTTGTGTGGGTGTCTATTTTTGTCAGTGAGGTTGACGGTTGGACAAGATGATCTTTAAGGTCCCTTCCAACCTAGAAGATTCTGTGATTCTGTGTCACTGGGAGGCAAGTTATTAGTCAGAGTCAGAGTGGAACAAAGTGGTGGATTTGCTTGCTGGGCCTTCCCTGTTGCTGCTGAGAAAAGTCTACTGGCGTCAGAGTGGAACAAAGTGGTGGATTTGTTTGCTGGGCCTTCCCTGTTGCTGCTGAGAAAGCGTTTGTACTTGATGTTTATGGTTTTGAGCATGGTATCGTCTTGGTCACTGATGGTGAAACTCCTATTTGTGGTGAGCACCAACGGTTCTACACTTCAAAGCCATGAAACCTACTCTTGTTCTCTTGCTGGCTTTGACTCCTCTTTAATGACTCTTTGCAAATGGATCCAGGAAACGCTTTGAGGTTTCCTATAGGATGAGCAAAGAATAAATAGATTGTATATTTGCTTTCTTTTTCAAGTTCTTGCTGGTTTGTCGACATTGTTTTGAGTGGTTGTTTCTGGTTTATGTGATTGAAAGCTCCTCCCAGAGGTATCAGAGGACTTACAGCCCTGGTGTCTGGGTATGAGACCTGCCCAACAGAGTCAGTGGGAAGGGCTCTCTGGATCACCTTGCAGATAGACCAAGAGGTGGTTAGTCCCCTCTGAAGGGCATGGGGTGCAGGGGAAGAGCAGTTGGGGACTGTACAACACTGGTTATGGGATGTGTGGGGGCAGGATCAAAGGCAGGAAAAGGGATTGGTAAGGAAAGGAAGCAGCATGGCAACTCTTTGTGATTTTCTGATGTGAGGAGACTTGGCTCAGTGCGTGTGGAGGTCCAAGCACCAGCAACTGGAAACACCTGGGTGTGTCTGTGTGTAATCACTAGCAAAAATCGAGTCGGAGTAGCTGGTGAGTGAGTAGGGCAAGAGACTCGAGAGCCATGAGCTGGCAGGGCTGGGAGTCTGGCAGGATGATGGAGAGACCAGTCTGAGAGCCAGCTGCTAGAGCTCCCAGGAGGACCAAGCCAGCTACTCTTGGGTCTGGAAGTCAGCTACTGGGAAGCCTGGACCAGCTACCAGAGGAGAGTTTCCACCTGCGTGTGAGGTGACTGGGAGACCAGGGAGTCCTGGGGCCAGCTGCTGGGTAGAGTCAACATCGATGTCCCAATGTTTAAGGCTAATTACTGGAGGGCTTTGCCAGCTCAGGCTCCAGAACATCAACCCAGCTACTGGATAGCTGGTCTGAGACCCCAGAGGGACCCATAGTATGTGTGGATATAGTCCCTGCTAACAGGTTCATCCTGATCAGCCAGAGAAGGGAATAGGATCATGCTCTTTGTGCTGTGCTACCATCACTGCTGAGTCTTCTGCCTCCAGCCAGTCCTGCACAGTGTGTATGTATACATATATGTGCACATCCCATATACATGTATATTTTTACATGCGTGAGTACCTGTTTGGGGTTACAGGCTCAGGCTTGCTACTGGCTGTACCTGGGGACGTGGAACTGAGCAGCCTCTTCTCCATCAGGCCAGTTCATTCAGCAGCTCCTCACAGTTGAAGTTGGAAGGGACCTCCCTGCTCAGCGCAGGGTCAACCACAGCAGGTTGCTCAGCCATGTACCCTGGTAAGCTTTTTAATACCTCCAAGGGGGAGAGCTCCACAGCCTCCCTAGGTAACCTGCTCCAGTGTTTAACAACTCTCACAGTAAGTTGTTTCTTACCTTCAAATGGAATTTGTTGTATTTTGACGTGTTCCCACCACCGCTCCTCTTTTCACAGGATACCACCAAAGAGTCTGGATCCCTCTTCATTCCCTCCCATCAGGTATTTACATGCCATGGTAAGAGCCACCCAAACCATCTCATCTGGAGGCTCAACAGTCCCAGCTCTCTCAGCCTTTCCTCATGTGTCAGATGCCCTAATCCTTTCAAAATCATAGTGACCTTTCACAGGACTTGCTCCAGTAAGTCTGTGCCCTTCTTTGGACTGGGGAACCCAAAATTGGACACAATGCTCCCGGTGGCTGACAAATGCTGAATAAAGGGGAAGAACTGCCTCCCTCCAGCTACTGGTGATGCATTTGCTAATGCAGCACAGATACTGTTGGCCTCCTTTGCTACAAGGGCATGTTACTGGCTGAAGTGCAGCTTACTGCTTGCTGAGACCTGCAAGTCCTTCCCTGCAGAGCTGCTTTCCAGCCAGTCAGCACCCACCACGGACTGGGGCTATTCCTCCCCAGTTGCAGGACTCTGCCTTTCCCCTTTGTTCAACTTCAGGAGTCTCCCCTTTTGCCCTTTCTCCCGTCTGTTAAGGTTCCTCTGAAGGGCAGCACAACTCTCTGATGTATCAGCCACTCCCAATTTTCTTATCACCTCCAAGGATAGGCTAAAGTTTACGTATGTGTGACACAAGCTCATAATCTTGTGCCAGCCTCATGGGGGGCTTATCTTCTAGCCTGGGTATCTGCCGTATAGCAACTTTATTATCTGTACTTCACGTGAAAGACACCTATTACTAAGAGTGAACTTACTGATAGACTAACAAGACTCACAGGAAGAGCTTATCTTATCAGCTGTATCCCTTACTACAGTTGCAGTGACGTGAGCAGCTGATATAGCCATGGTTCCTCGTGTGTACTCCACCACTGCTCGTGTTGAACGGACACCTGCCTTCTTGCTTACAGGTCTTTAGAGCTCTGCTCCTTAACTCCTCTGTCATTTATGGGTAAGCAAGAACCTTCCCAGGAGCAGGAGTGTTAATTGATAGCCTTAAGAATTCGGAGCATTGTACAATTATACAAACACTGATAGCTATCTACAGCAAGTAACTGATTGCTGCATGACTAGCACTCACCTTCTTCACCAACCTTCATAACCTACACTTAGCTCAAGCACTGAAAAATACACCTTGAGGTGACTACGCTTCACAGGTATAAGAAAGACATAGGAAAACTAGAGAGACTTTTTTCCTCCCTCCCCACCCCAGACACTCTGTTCTGCAGCAGAAGGAACCAGTACTCACATGCATTTAGACCTTATCAATGCCTACAAGTATCTCAAGGGAGGGTTGAAGGAGGAGGGAGCCAGACTCTTTTCAGTGGTTCCCAGTGAGAGGACGAGGGGCAACGGGCACAAGTTGGAACATAAGAGGTTCCACTCAAATATGAGGAGAAACTTCTTCACGGTGAGGGTGACAGAGCCCTGGAACAGGCTGCCCAGGGAGGGTGTGGAGTCCCCTTCCTTGGAGATTTTCAAGACCCACCTGGATGCTCCTGAGTAACATGCTCTAGCTCTGGGCAATCCTGCTTCAGCAGGGGAGTTGGACTAGATGATCTCTATGGTCCCTTCCAACTCTAAATTCAGTGAAATTTCATTAAACTACAAGCAGTAGCTTCTAATATTTCTCATGGTTCAGGGGGTAAACACAGAAGCTGTAAAAAGATGGACTTGGGTAATGGGTGGATACAGCTGTAACTGGGCTTACAGGAAAAAGTCTGAAGTGTCCAGCTGCGTGTGTATCTTTTAATCCTAATGCAACTGCATTTCCACATGAAATCTGCAGTTAAATGGACAAATAACCATTGGCTGAAACGACTAAACCCTGCTGGAACTTGTAACGTGCTATAGCAAAGGTCCTGCTCATATTTGAAATAAGCCAGAGAACTCCAACACAGCCTGCCCTGCCACAGGTTTATTTACAAAATATTATTTACAGTCTATAATTGTCTTGAGCTCTGATAAATAATAACATTTCCTCCATAGAGAAGGAATAAGACAGACCACCTACACATTTTTCTGTTACAAATACCCTATCCAGCCAAACAACACTATTGTCTCTTTTAAAAAGGGGCAGAGGAAAATGGGTATGTAAAGGGTTTTCTGTCCATGGCACAAGTAAAGGTATCGAGCAGGTTGGAGAGATGTACATCTCCCGGCTGAAGTGTGCTTGTGCAAAACAGCAAGGTGCTGAGCTTACAGGATCACACAAGTTACAGCAGGGTGTGCTGCTACTCCCAACTTCTCCTCCAAAGAAAGAAGTACACCACCAGTTGGTGTTTAAGGCAAGAATAGCTGAATTAACAAAACAAAACAAAACAAACACATATCCCTTACCAGGAGCCTCGTGAAAGACTGAATAGTTTGTTGGTGTTGTGAAACAAGGCAGACAGAAGGCTGCTGAAGTGAGAAGGGATGTAGGCCAAGGAGCCAACGGGCCCAGTCTCTCCATCTCTGTGTCCTTGTGCGTGTTCTCTGAATGGCCCAGTCTCCCTGAACCCTCATCTCCAAACTTAAAACATTATCCACTGCCTCCAACTCACTCTGTATGTATCCTTACGTTTCCGTGTGATATACTGAGGGTCTGAAACTCCAGTATGTGGACTAGAGGGATGACTTATTGCTGCACAGAACGGGCTACGGAAGAGACAGGGCTGAGAACAGTTTCTAAGACCAGTGCTCTGAAACATACTGGTGGCCACTGTAGAGCCGAAGCAAAGGGCAACAGAAATGAGAGCAGGTGGTGTTGCCTCAGAAGCCTTTCCAGTTCTGGTTGTTTTGCTTTGCTCGTCCCAGTCACTCATTTGGAAGCAATTGCCATAGGAATGATTCCAAGTGATATCTGGTAAGAATAGGCATTTAGCAAGCTCAAGAGAGCAACGGCTGATCACTCCTTAAAGCCTTGGATGCTACACAGGATCCTCTTCTGGTGGCCTGGAAGTGACACTCCCATCTGTTTCAAGTCCCTGAAGGAAACGGGAAAGGAAAGGAAAAAAATTAATTGCTGTTCTTGTTTCTTGGGGATTGGGACGTGGATAAGAGCAGAAGCAGTTACCAAGCATCAGTTCAGAAAGCTTACTTTCCCTCAGTGCCTCCTACTATGCCGACCTTTTCTCTAGAGGGAAGAAACTTCTAGAAGTTCCTGCCCTTCTCTGGCTACCTCTGCCCACCCACTCAATTGGCTTGTCCCACCTCCTGACTGGGCCTGTGCTCCCATTATATCATGACTGTGTCCATGTCAGCTTGTGAAATGGGACGTGTCTCAACCCTTTAGCAGGCCTGTCCCTGCACTGTGCCTGCTTGTTTGTTTCATGTAACTGCCCTGGTTGGAGCTGGCTGTACATCCCCAACCCACAGCAGAACACGGCTGTGTTGGTAAAGCATCTGAGCTGAGGCCTTTTAAGGTGCCCAGAAGGACTTTATGACAGAACAGTGTCTGGCTGATGGTGGTGGTGGGGGAATAATGCTACCCCATCCTGAATTCAAGGCAAGAAAATTATCTTATGAAGTCCTACAAGGGTGAGGAGTTGGTTCATGTTAGAGAACTGTCTGGCCTCTATGGCTTTCCCTTGCTGTTTGTGTCTGATTGGGGTTCTTTACTGTGAGGGTGGTGGAGCACTGGAACAGGTTGCCCAGGGAGGTGGTTGAGGCCCCTTCCCTGGAGATATTCAAGGAGAGGCTCGATGAGGCCCTGGGCAACCTGGTCTAGTTGGGGGTGTCCCTGCTGACTGCGGGGAGGTCGGACTGGATGACCTTTGGAGGTCCCTTCCGGCCTGGGCAATTCTATGATTCTATGATAGGAGTTCAGAGCAGCTCAGACCCCTGAAGAGCCTCAAGCATGGACAGATGGGGAATTAGTCTCACAGTTTGGGCTGATTCTTCCCTTTTAGGGCAAGAAGCCAGAGAGAAGGATGGAGAGAAGCCTTCCAGGTGTGCCTGTTGAGATAGATAACACAGGGACAGACACAGCTAGTTGTAGCATAGCCCAGGGTGCCCTGTGGGACCTTAGCCTGTCCTTACTCAGCAGTGAGCTCCAGAATGGACTCCATGGTGTCCAGGCCAGCAGTGCGGAAGTTGGAGATGTAGCGCTTCATGCGAATGGATTCCAGCCACTCGGGGATGGATCGATAGGGGATCCCGTCGGAGCCGCTGCAGCTGGGGAGCCGCAGCG
>NW_015090888.1:573050-594206 GCF_001431845.1 Calidris pugnax
GTCAGAGTGGAACAAAGTGGTGGATTTGCTTGCTGGGCCTTCCCTGTTGCTGCTGAGAAAGTGTTTGTACTTGATGTTTATGGTTTTGAGCATGGTATCGTCTTGGTCACTGATGGTGAAACTCCTATTTGTGGTGAGCACCAACGGTTCTACACTTCAAAGCCATGAAACCTACTCTTGTTCTCTTGCTGGCTTTGACTCCTCTTTAATGACTCTTTGCAAATGGATCCAGGAAACGCTTTGAGGTTTCCTATAGGATGAGCAAAGAATAAATAGATTGTATATTTGCTTTCTTTTTCAAGTTCTTGCTGGTTTGTCGACATTGTTTTGAGTGGTTGTTTCTGGTTTATGTGATTGAAAGCTCCTCCCAGAGGTATCAGAGGACTTACAGCCCTGGTGTCTGGGTATGAGACCTGCCCAACAGAGTCAGTGGGAAGGGCTCTCTGGATCACCTTGCAGATAGACCAAGAGGTGGTTAGTCCCCTCTGAAGGGCATGGGGTGCAGGGGAAGAGCAGTTGGGGACTGTACGACACTGGTTATGGGATGTGTGGGGGCAGGATCAAAGGCAGGAAAAGGGATTGGTAAGGAAAGGAAGCAGCATGGCAACTCTTTGTGATTTTCTGATGTGAGGAGACTTGGCTCAGTGCGTGTGGAGGTCCAAGCACCAGCAACTGGAAACACCTGGGTGTGTCTGTGTGTAATCACTAGCAAAAATCGAGTCGGAGTAGCTGGTGAGTGAGTAGGGCAAGAGACTCGAGAGCCATGAGCTGGCAGGGCTGGGAGTCTGGCAGGATGCTGGAGAGACCAGTCTGAGAGCCAGCTGCTAGAGCTCCCAGGAGGACCAAGCCAGCTACTCTTGGGTCTGGAAGTCAGCTACTGGGAAGCCTGGACCAGCTACCAGAGGAGAGTTTCCACCTGCGTGTGAGGTGACTGGGAGACCAGGGAGTCCTGGGGCCAGCTGCTGGGTAGAGTCAACATCGATGTCCCAATGTTTAAGGCTAATTACTGGAGGGCTTTGCCAGCTCAGGCTCCAGAACATCAACCCAGCTACTGGATAGCTGGTCTGAGACCCCAGAGGGACCCATAGTATGTGTGGATATAGTCCCTGCTAACAGGTTCATCCTGATCAGCCAGAGAAGGGAATAGGATCATGCTCTTTGTGCTGTGCTACCATCACTGCTGAGTCTTCTGCCTCCAGCCAGTCCTGCACAGTGTGTATGTATACATATATGTGCACATCCCATATACATGTATATTTTTACATGCGTGAGTACCTGTTTGGGGTTACAGGCTCAGGCTTGCTACTGGCTGTACCTGGGGACGTGGAACTGAGCAGCCTCTTCTCCATCAGGCCAGTTCATTCAGCAGCTCCTCACAGTTGAAGTTGGAAGGGACCTCCCTGCTCAGCGCAGGGTCAACCACAGCAGGTTGCTCAGCCATGTACCCTGGTAAGCTTTTTAATACCTCCAAGGGGGAGAGCTCCACAGCCTCCCTAGGTAACCTGCTCCAGTGTTTAACAACTCTCACAGTAAGTTGTTTCTTACCTTCAAATGGAATTTGTTGTATTTTGACGTGTTCCCACCACCGCTCCTCTTTTCACAGGATACCACCAAAGAGTCTGGATCCCTCTTCATTCCCTCCCATCAGGTATTTACATGCCATGGTAAGAGCCACCCAAACCATCTCATCTGGAGGCTCAACAGTCCCAGCTCTCTCAGCCTTTCCTCATGTGTCAGATGCCCTAATCCTTTCAAAATCATAGTGACCTTTCACAGGACTTGCTCCAGTAAGTCTGTGCCCTTCTTTGGACTGGGGAACCCAAAATTGGACACAATGCTCCCGATGGCTGACAAATGCTGAATAAAGGGGAAGAACTGCCTCCCTCCAGCTACTGGTGATGCATTTGCTAATGCAGCACAGATACTGTTGGCCTCCTTTGCTACAGGGCCACGTTACTGGCTGAAGTGCAGCTTGCTGAGACCTGCAAGTCCTTCCCTGCAGAGCTGCTTTCCAGCCAGTCAGCACCCACCATGGACTGGGGCTATTCCTCCCCAGTTGCAGGACTCTGCCTTTCCCCTTTGTTCAACTTCAGGAGTCTCCCCTTTTGCCCTTTCTCCCGTCTGTTAAGGTTCCTCTGAAGGGCAGCACAACTCTGATGTATCAGCCACTCCCAATTTCCTTATCACCTCCAAGGATAGGCTAAAGTTTACGTATGTGTGACAAGCTCATAATCTTGTGCCAGCCTCATGGGGGGCTTATCTTCTAGCCTGGGTATCTGCCGTATAGCAACTTTATTATCTGTACTTCACGTGAAAGACACCTATTACTAAGAGTGAACTTACTGATAGACTAACAAGACTCACAGGAAGAGCTTATCTTATCAGCTGTATCCCTTACTACAGTTGCAGTGACGTGAGCAGCTGATATAGCCATGGTTCCTCGTGTGTACTCCACCACTGCTCGTGTTGAACGGACACCTGCCTTCTTGCTTACAGGTCTTTAGAGCTCTGCTCCTTAACTCCTCTGTCATTTATGGGTAAGCAAGAACCTTCCCAGGAGCAGGAGTGTTAATTGATAGCCTTAAGAATTCGGAGCATTGTACAATTATACAAACACTGATAGCTATCTACAGCAAGTAACTGATTGCTGCATGACTAGCACTCACCTTCTTCACCAACCTTCATAACCTACACTTAGCTCAAGCACTGAAAAATACACCTTGAGGTGACTACGCTTCACAGGTATAAGAAAGACATAGGAAAACTAGAGAGACTTTTTTCCTCCCTCCCCACCCCAGACACTCTGTTCTGCAGCAGAAGGAACCAGTACTCACATGCATTTAGACCTTATCAATGCCTACAAGTATCTCAAGGGAGGGTTGAAGGAGGAGGGAGCCAGACTCTTTTCACTGGTTCCCAGTGAGAGGACGAGGGGCAACGGGCACAAGTTGGAACATAAGAGGTTCCACTCAAATATGAGGAGAAACTTCTTCACGGTGAGGGTGACAGAGCCCTGGAACAGGCTGCCCAGGGAGGGTGTGGAGTCCCCTTCCTTGGAGATTTTCAAGACCCACCTGGATGCTCCTGAGTAACATGCTCTAGCTCTGGGCAATCCTGCTTCAGCAGGGGAGTTGGACTAGATGATCTCTATGGTCCCTTCCAACTCTAAATTCAGTGAAATTTCATTAAACTACAAGCAGTAGCTTCTAATATTTCTCATGGTTCAGGGGGTAAACACAGAAGCTGTAAAAAGATGGACTTGGGTAATGGGTGGATACAGCTGTAACTGGGCTTACAGGAAAAAGTCTGAAGTGTCCAGCTGCGTGTGTATCTTTTAATCCTAGTGCAACTGCATTTCCACATGAAATCTGCAGTTAAATGGACAAATAACCATTGGCTGAAACGACTAAACCCTGCTGGAACTTGTAACGTGCTATAGCAAAGGTCCTGCTCATATTTGAAATAAGCCAGAGAACTCCAACACAGCCTGCCCTGCCACAGGTTTATTTACAAAATATTATTTACAGTCTATAATTGTCTTGAGCTCTGATAAATAATAACATTTCCTCCATAGAGAAGGAATAAGACAGACCACCTACACATTTTTCTGTTACAAATACCCTATCCAGCCAAACAACACTATTGTCTCTTTTAAAAAGGGGCAGAGGAAAATGGGTATGTAAAGGGTTTTCTGTCCATGGCACAAGTAAAGGTATCGAGCAGGTTGGAGAGATGTACATCTCCCGGCTGAAGTGTGCTTGTGCAAAACAGCAAGGTGCTGAGCTTACAGGATCACACAAGTTACAGCAGGGTGTGCTGCTACTCCCAGCTTCTCCTCCAAAGAAAGAAGTACACCACCAGTTGGTGTTTAAGGCAAGAATAGCTGAATTAACAAAACAAAACAAAACAAACACATATCCCTTACCAGGAGCCTCGTGAAAGACTGAATAGTTTGTTGGTGTTGTGAAACAAGGCAGACAGAAGGCTGCTGAAGTGAGAAGGGATGTAGGCCAAGGAGCCAACGGGCCCAGTCTCTCCATCTCTGTGTCCTTGTGCGTGTTCTCTGAATGGCCCAGTCTCCCTGAACCCTCATCTCCAAACTTAAAACATTATCCACTGCCTCCAACTCACTCTGTATGTATCCTTATGTTTCCGTGTGATATACTGAGGGTCTGAAACTCCAGTATGTGGACTAGAGGGATGACTTATTGCTGCACAGAACGGGCTACGGAAGACAGGGCTGAGAACAGTTTCTAAGACCAGTGCTCTGAAACATACTGGTGGCCACTGTAGAGCCGAAGCAAAGGGCAACAGAAATGAGAGCAGGTGGTGTTGCCTCAGAAGCCTTTCCAGTTCTGGTTGTTTTGCTTTGCTCGTCCCAGTCACTCATTTGGAAGCAATTGCCATAGGAATGATTCCAAGTGATATCTGGTAAGAATGGGCATTTAGCAAGCTCAAGAGAGCAACGGCTGATCACTCCTTAAAGCCTTGGATGCTACACAGGATCCTCTTCTGGTGGCCTGGAAGTGACACTCCCATCTGTTTCAAGTCCCTGAAGGAAACGGGAAAGGAAAGGAAAAAAATTAATTGCTGTTCTTGTTTCTTGGGGATTGGGACGTGGATAAGAGCAGAAGCAGTTACCAAGCATCAGTTCAGAAAGCTTACTTTCCCTCAGTGCCTCCTACTATGCCGACCTTTTCTCTAGAGGGAAGAAACTTCTAGAAGTTCCTGCCCTTCTCTGGCTACCTCTGCCCACCCACTCAATTGGCTTGTCCCACCTCCTGACTGGGCCTGTGCTCCCATTATATCATGACTGTGTCCATGTCAGCTTGTGAAATGGGACGTGTCTCAACCCTTTAGCAGGCCTGTCCCTGCACTGTGCCTGCTTGTTTGTTTCATGTAACTGCCCTGGTTGGAGCTGGCTGTACATCCCCAACCCACAGCAGAACACGGCTGTGTTGGTAAAGCATCTGAACTGAGGCCTTCTAAGGTGCCCAGAAGGACTTTATGACAGAACAGTGTCTGGCTGATGGTGGTGGTGGGGGAATAACGCTACCCCATCCTGAATTCAAGGCAAGAAAATTATCTTATGAAGTCCTACAAGGGTGAGGAGTTGGTTCATGTTAGAGAACTGTCTGGCCTCTATGGCTTTCCCTTGCTGTTTGTGTCTGATTGGGGTTCTTTACTGTGAGGGTGGTGGAGCACTGGAACAGGTTGCCCAGGGAGGTGGTTGAGGCCCCTTCCCTGGAGATATTCAAGGAGAGGCTCGATGAGGCCCTGGGCAACCTGGTCTAGTTGGGGGTGTCCCTGCTGACTGCGGGGAGGTCGGACTGGATGACCTTTGGAGGTCCCTTCCGGCCTGGGCAATTCTATGATTCTATGATAGGAGTTCAGAGCAGCTCAGACCCCTGAAGAGCCTCAAGCATGGACAGACAGGGAATTAGTCTCACAGTTTGGGCTGATTCTTCCCTTTTAGGGCAAGAAGCCAGAGAGAAGGATGGAGAGAAGCCTTCCAGGTGTGCCTGTTGAGATAGATAACACAGGGACAGACACAGCTAGTTGTAGCATAGCCCAGGGTGCCCTGTGGGACCTTAGCCTGTCCTTACTCAGCAGTGAGCTCCAGAATGGACTCCATGGTGTCCAGGCCAGCAGTGCGGAAGTTGGAGATGTAGCGCTTCATGCGAATGGATTCCAGCCACTCGGGGATGGATCGATAGGGGATCCCGTCGGAGCCGCTGCAGCTGGGGAGCCGCAGCGTCACCCTAAAGACAGACAAAACCACCATTAGCCAGGCAACTACCTTAAATGGCCATCACTATGAGAGAGTAGCTAAAGGGCAAGCACCTCTGCCAGGGCTAGGCCAACTGATCTGCTCTCTGCAGGGTGAGGTCAGACTGCCCAGGTCTATGCCCTCTGTCACCATGACAGAGAGATGACTACTATCTTCCACCTCTTGCCAGCCTGCACTGCTAGCACCACCTCTCCTCCTGCTGGAGACAGGGAGGTGAAAATCTCCCAGTTAACCTCCCCTCCTCCAGTGATAGCCTGCTTACCTGGGATCAAAGTCTGCAACGGGCCGGAGAAGATGGGGACTTGAGATGAAATGTTGCAGCTGGGCCCGGATTTCCTGAAAATGAGGCCTCCTCATCCGATCGTGTGACCAGCAGCTCTTCATGAGCTCGTAGAGGATAGATGGGCAGTCGACGGGTGGGGGGAGCCGGCACCCATCCTCTAAGCTTTTCATCACCTACACGGAGAACAGAGAGAAATCTGGCTGAGAACAGAGAGTGTGAAAGAGGAGCAAGAGACCTCTGTAGGCTCAGAGCAAGCAGTTGATGATTTTGCACAGCGTGCAGTCAGGGAGGGGTTGAAGCAGATCACTTGTGTAGGAAATAGGGTATGGGCAGCACAGCAAAGGATCAGGACACCTAAGGGATGTCAAAAAGTGAAGTGACATATGCATGTACTTTCAACCCTTCTCTAGCTTAGCTCCCATTTGTCATTCAGGGCACACGTTCATGAGAATCATAGAATCATAGAATGGTTTGGGTTGGAAGGAACATTAAAAATCATCTAGCTCCAACCTCCCTGCCATGGGCAGGGACACCTCCCACCAGACCAGGTTGCTCAAAGCCCCATCCAGCCTGGTCTTGAACACTTCCAGGGATGGGGCACTCCCAACTTCCCTGGTCACCCCTTTCCAGTGTCTCACCACCCTCACAGGAAAAAATTTCTTCCTAATATCTAATCTAAATTTCCTCTCTTTCAGTTTAAAACTGTTACCCCTCATCTTATCACTACACTCCCTCATAAAGAGTCCTTCCCCATTTCTCCTATAGGTCCCTTTTAGGTACTGGAAGGCTGGATAAGGTCTCCCTGGAGCCTTCTCTTCTCCAGGCTGAGTGAGGACCAGAAGTGAGGACCAAATGATTCTGGCACAGGCCTGGTGAGAAAAGGGGAACCAGACTCTGAGAAATAATTTCAGTAACATGTGCTAGCCTCACAGATGTGCTGAACCTAGAATGAGACCAGACATACCACTCCAGAGCCAGAGGACGAAGAAACCAACAGAGAACATTTCCAGACACAAAGGCCATGGCTAATTTAACCAGTCCTTAATTTGGCTCACTGCTGTTGACACCTGAACATAGTTCAGAGGCCCAAACACTTACTGCTTGACTTGGTTGCATTGATTTTTAGCAGGGAAGGAAACGTAGAAGCTATGCTTTCAAAAGAATGTCAAGACTGCAGGCTGAGGGAACTCTACAAAAGCTGGATCTACGTGACATGTTCATTTTTTTAAATCAGCGCTTGAGGTCAGTGTCTGTTACCTCTTGATTGGACATGTCCCCGTATGGCTTGTCACCAAACGACAGCACCTCCCACATGACAATTCCAAAGCTCCAGACATCACTGGCTGAGGTGAAAATCCGATGAGCAATGGCCTCTGGGGCCGTCCATCGGATGGGAATCTTACCCCCCTGTGAAAGAGCAGAGACATAGCGCGTTCAGCGTGTACCAGTGAGTTGTGCTTCTCCAGTGCTTTCAGGCAAGGAGCTTACAAAGCCTGAGCCCACTTTAACCACCCCTGGGGAAACTTCCCAAAAGCAGAGAAACATTCTTGGAAAGTAAATGAGTTTAAGCCTTCTGTTCAGTTGAACACTATGCAAATCCACTGCTGTGGGAGTGAGAGCCTGACATCAGTCACAGCCCTGCTTTGAATGACGCTAGACATTAGAATCACTGGAACTTCCATGGAAAGGGACCTTCAGATGTCTCTATTCCAAACCCCTGATCACAGCAGGGCTATCTTCAAAGCCAGATTTAGTTAATTGAGCCCAAAAGACCAGATCTCTCATTTTGCTTGTCATTTTAAAACCACCATCCCTCTCAATCTCTTAGCCAATAAAATCAACATGGACTCCAGACAGAAAAGTACCACCTTCTGAATCATCCACACTGTGACTTGCAGTTTTACTATGGGTTTTCCTCAGGGATTTTCCATCCCTATCTTCCCCCAGCCTGGTGTTTCCTATTGTGAAGAAATTCTGCCATTCTTACCTGGCAGAATGTCACCCCCACTGAGAGTACAGTTCATTTACAGGACTGAGAGATTGTTTCTGCATTACCTTGGTTTCATAGGTTCCCTCTGAATCGTTCTCTAATATCCGGGAGAGACCAAAGTCAGACACCTTGCACTGAAGACTGCGTGTCACCAGGATGTTGCGAGCGGCCAGATCCCGGTGCACATAGTTGTGTTCTGAAAGGTAGGTCATGCCAGAGGCTATTCCCTGCAGCATGCTCACAAGCTGCACAGGGCTAAATTTTTCCTCATTCTCCTGCATGGAAAAAGAAGTGAGAGAAGATCCCGGTCAACTGACATCAATCTGCTTTGTTTCATAGACTCATAGAATCATAGAATTGCCCAGGCCGGAAGGGACCTCCAAAGGTCATCTAGTCCGACCCCCCCGCAGTCAGCAGGGACACCCCCAACTAGACCAGGTTGCCCAGGGCCTCATCGAGCCTCTCCTTGAATATCTCCAGGGATGGGGCCTCAACCACCTCCCTGGGCAACCTGTTCCAGTGCTCCACCACCCTCACAGTGAAGAACCCTCTCCTAATCTCCAGTCTAAATCTGTTCCCCTCCAGCTTGAAGCCATTGCCCCTCGTCCTGTCACTACAGGCCTTTGTAAACAGGTTCTCCCCAGCCTTCCTGTAGGCTCCCTTCAGGTACTGGAAGGCTGCTATCAGGTGTCCCAGGAGCCTCCTCTTCTTCAGGCTGAACAACCCCAGCTCCCTCAGCCTGTCCTCGTAGCAGAGGTGCTCCAACCCCCTGATCATCCTCGTGGCCCTCCTCTGGACCCGCTCCATCAGGTCCATATCTTTCCTATATTGAGGGCTCCAGACCTGCACACAATACTCCAGGTGAGGTCTCATCAGAGCAGAGTAAAGCGGAAGAATCACCTCTCTGGACCTGCTGGCATCTTTTGATGCAGCCCAGGACCAGTCAAAGTTGTCATTCAGTATGGCTTATGGAGTCTTTCATCTCCATAGCCATTAAGCACCTGTCTTAGGATGACCTAAATCACCGTCTTAGACCCTTACTGAGTAAAAGGTAAGCCATATGCAAATACCTAAATTGAAGTTTCTAGTTACTGGCCTTATCAACTTGCGAAAGTGGGCATTGGTGAACAAGCAAAAAGGCAAAGCTGCAGCCCAAAGGACCCAACAGGTTCTCAGTAAGAGATTAGTGGTGATCTCCAGAGTCATTGTTAGGCACCTGCACTTCAACTACCAAAGGCAGCACTCTGGACACTGAGCAAACTGGCTGGCATCAAGCTTCAGCTGCTGGAAATGTTAGTGAGGAGAATATAAGTGGATGTTCTCTTAGGGTCCTAAATCCAGGTCAAGTGCAAGTTCCAGCAGCACATAAGCCAATTACAGATTGGAATATCTCACCCGGAGGAAGGTATCCAGCGCTCCATTCTCCATATATTCAGTGATGATCATCATTGGTCTCCCTTGAGGAAGACAGGAAGGTGTCAGCCTTTTTGCAATTCTACTCTTGCTTTTCAATGTTCTCCACATTGCCCCAACATAGAAAACCACATTCAACCCCAGCCAACACCCCCACTCCACTGGCACAACTGGCTGACCCTAATATTTAGACCTCCCCCAATGATCTTGTATTCCTCCTTATGTTATACCTATATCTTTACAGCACCCCAACTTCTCATCCACTCACCAACCCAAGACCTCTCCCAGCACCGCCTCATGACTCTGTTGGAAATCCACACCTCTCCTCCCCTTCCTCATTCTCTGCCACAGGGTGACATGACAATGTATGTCTTCTCCAAACAAAACCTCTCTGACAGCATCCTCTCTAAGAAATGCCCGAGAAACGTGCCAGTTTCTGCTCTCATTCCAGGACTCTCTCCCACACTTACTTTTGGTGACAACTCCTTCCAGACGCACAATGTTCGGGTGATTGAATTGCCCCATAATTGTTGCTTCGCGCAAAAAGTTCCACCACTGTGAGTCTGAATATGTCGACTTCAGGGTCTTGATGGCAACCACGATACGTTCTTTCCCTGGCAGTCGCAGGGACCCTCGATAAACCTCCCCAAACTCCCCTGAGGACAACCAGAGGCAAAAGGTCACGGAGGAACTCACAAATAGGCAGCAAAATAACAGTGTGGGAGAACTGAAAGATGGGGAGAGCAACAAGTAACTCACCCTCTCCAATCACATTCTCCATAGTGACACAAGAGACATCCAGTTCCTTGGTGAACTCCAGCACACCCCTGCTGGGGTCATCATATGGTTGCAGGTCTACATAGGGCTTCAACCAGACCTTCTCTATGGTAAAGGGAAACAAAAGAACAAATTAGACTGTCAAGTCTTTGGCAAGCTTTGTAGGGCAAAGCTACAGAAGCAGAAGTGAATCCATGGGATTCTAACAGTGGTGGTAAACAAATCCACCAAACATACACTGAGGACTAGAGCTGTTATGGGAAGAGGCAAATTACATCAAAAAATCCTTGCCAGTGTCTGGTTTTAAACTACCGTTTCTTTTGCTTCCTTCCAACCCATTCCAGGCTTCTCCCTGGTTCTACTCATTTGAAGCTCACCTCGATCAAAGCCTGAAGTATTGTAATCTGGCCGTGCTTGTCTCCGACGAGCCCGCCTGGAACACAAGAAGCAGTCATGAAAATAAAAATGGTCTGCAAAGAGAAAACCAAGACTTTCAGGGTGTCTGCTCTAGTTGGTCAGGGACAGAGTTCAGGGTAGTGCAGAGCAAAGCGGAACCAGACAGTTGACCGACTTGGTAGAGTGCAGCTAGCAAGAAAATGTGAGGATTCTTTTACATTTAGAAATGGAGCTTTGTTTCCATGCAGGTAGCTTTGTTCACCCTTCTGCTTGCTGAATTGCAGATATATTTCTATTTATTTTATGTTTTCTATATGCTTTCAGCACAATACCTGATCTTCTTAAAACCGAGCCATTAGCAGCCTTATAGACATTTAGAAAGGAAGCAGAATTTTGTATCTGGGTAGAGGACCACTAAAGTAATGGTATATGGAAAATGTTTTTAAATTACTGGATACATGTATTTCCCACTTAATTGATCAGCAGCTATAGAAATGATTATACCATAACAATATTTTTATTAATCTGCCATGGTAACAGTATGAGAGTGCTGGATCATAAAAAAACTGAGGAATCACCACATTTTCCTCTGTCCTCGGCAGCAAGTGTTATCTTACAGGCATCCTCCAAATTACCTTCCAATCCTGCTAATTCAAATTAGTTGTAAGACTCATTCCATCTTGCTGCAGCACACTGGTCTCCTTCTTCTCTAACTAACCTCTACCTATCCAATATCCTGCGAGGACCTTCCTCCCTTCCTCAAGCTCCTGTAGCTCCGTTATTCCTACATCCACACCTTTTTCACTACCAAAAATTAACACTTACTTTCGTCGAAAGATGAAAAGTCCCACAAGCAGCCCAATAAATAGTAGAACTCCGAAGATAATAGAGACTATGACTCCACCAGACAGAGCTCCCGTGTCTGCAGAAACAAAGAGAAAGGCCATATCACTTAAAAGACCAATAACTATTTGTCTGGAATGTAGGAACCAGCTTCTGCCAGCAAATGGCATTAGGTAAGCTATGGCTATTTGTCTTCCAAACAGCAGAGCCACCAGATGTGAGTCCTATTATACTGTTATTTGTGTGCACAGAGAACCTTCTGGTGGGTATCTGGTTGACTCTTATCTACAGTTTTGGTCTTCTAGTTCAGTAATTTATCCCTATGCCCACATAAATTCCATGATACTTTCAAAAATGAAGAACAGCTGTTCTTTTCCTCCCACTCCTCTCCAACTACTCTTTCAGATCAGACCCTTCTTCCTGCTCAGGAGCCGATTTAGACAATGGCACAGCAAAGACATGATTTTCCCCAGCAATCTAACTTTACCCTCTTCTTGTTTATTAATTTTCCCCTCCCCTTTCATCAGTATCTGGGGTTGGTCCTTTGCCTAATTACCTTTGCCTGTCTGCTTAGGACTTTTGAAACAAGCAGGTACTGACTCACGAATTTGCAGTCTAACATCATATTCCTGTTTTATTAAAACTAAGCTTCAGGTGGTTCCATTTGTGGCTGGACAGTGTTCAGGTAGTGTTCACGTAACACAGGCTGTCTTCTGCCATTTAGATTCTTAAGCTAAAGCCATCCATTTCTATACAGTACATATTTGAATTCATCAGAGGAAATGCTAAATGACCTCTGTTGGTAAACTATGTGTTTTTAAACCTTATCTCCCATAGCTTAAAAACCTATTTAAAAAATCAAAAATACGTTACTGAAAAGTGTTTATATCCACATCTAATGAGAATCTACATTTTTTTAATATTTTCCCTTAAAGAGATTCAGGAAAAGATCCAAAAGAAAGAGTATTCCTAAGGAAATTGTTTCAATAAATGAGCAGATTTTAAAGCAAGGAACAGCTTGTGTGGCACAGACAACTGCGTCTGGAAGTGTTTCCTAACATCCAGTCCAATGGTCAGCATCCGTAAAGCCTAATTAACACTTGTTATTCTTGCTCAATTTGATGCTGACTCATCCCACTAAAATTATTAAAAATCAGTCAAGCAGAAATCAAGAGGCAGAGCTAATGTTCTTTTTTGTTAAAATCAAAAAGTCAAGATTTCGAACGTATTTCATTAATAAAATGGACAAGCTTTTAGGTAGGTAGCACTCTGCAGGAAATTAAGGGATCTAAATTCTCAAATTCATTTTTTTTTTAAAAATGCCTCTCCCTGCAAAGCTTGTTCCCCTAATATCCCTAGCCTATTGCAGCTAAACAACGCCTACTATTATCAAAGAAGGACTCCCACCAAATGAAACCTTGCTGACACTTCTTTTTAATCCCATTCATATTCAAAATACCTTTGTCTTGGCATGATAAGGTGATCAACTTTTATTTTAAAAAAGCACAATCTTGATGAAAGTATTTTCTAACATGTCCTTTTATAATCAAAACCGTTTAAGGTTCATGTTAACTAACATATTTTCCACAGAACCTTTGGGGTAAATTATTCTGTCGGTTAAATATCTCTTATGTCATCATTCATCATTTGGCATTGTGACTTCATGAAAATTTTACCAAACTCTCCTGTGCCAAAAAAAGCCCCATCTTTAAATTACATTCCAATTGTGGTATCACAACCACTTTATCAGCTTTTACACAGTTAATTTAACTATTTAGTTACATCAAGGTATGCCTTTGCTTTCTTCCATGTCCTTATTTCATTATAATAAAACAGCACCATTCAACGGTGCCGCTCAAAGGCATCGTTTCAATGGATGTATTTCTAAAATTATCCATAAGGTCAATAGGAGGATATGTGAATGTGAATGTGTGGAATGAAAAGAGAACAAACTCCACTATAGAAAACTTTAGATAAAGGGGAAGTCTCTGGGTAACTCAAGGAAACAGGAGGTTGGATGTGAGGCCTGTGTGAGATGTTCTTTGACATAGGAGAAAGGTCTTCCTTGTGGCCTCAATAGCTTGGCCTTCTACATTTCGTTCTTTGACAGAGAACGTTTTCCAGCAGCACATACCATCTTTTTGGGCAGCTACATTCAGGGGCTGGACTACATACAGTGGAAATGACAAAGCTGGAAAAAGTAGTGGTGAGGTCCTTGTAAGTTCTCCTTTTCACTCGTAACTTTCACACAAAAGGAGGCATATGGTAATCATTCTGCTAACACTCCAACTCAGAAACATTAGCCAGAATCAAAATGTCTTTCAGGAGAACTAGATGAAGAGTTGGTAAGTAATTTGCCAGTACCACACACAGACCTGAGACTGACGAGTTCTGAATGGGAAGGTACACGTGGATTTTATATGACCCTAAGGAAACGAGACAAATGTCTCATTATTCTACATTTTTACAAAGCAGCAGGCTTGGCCCTGGTGACAAGGACCTCAGGAGTGTGGTATCTGTGCCTTACACCTAACAGGATACAAAAAGAGATCTGCATATGATGTGAATACACAATCTGATGGAGAAGTGAGTTTCCCCCAGAGGAGACACCAGTGGCTGTCCTTTACCTGGAGGAAGGGTGCGGAACTCCTGCTCCGGGGAGTAGGGCCCAGGTCCCAGGGGTGTGATGGATCTCACACGAAGCAAGTAGGCTGTGTCTGGCTGCAGGTCTGTCAGGGTGACATTTGGCTCAAGAAGGTGCTTCACTGTGTAACGTGCCTCCTCTCCCTGCCGAAATCACAAGAGCGTCAAGTAACAAAAAAACACGTTGGACAAAGAGGACACTTCCACCCCTTTGGGGCGAAAAGGGGAAGAATAAATAAGGCAGGCCCCACCTTCTCAAAGAACATGACCTCATACTCCACTGAGGTCCGGCTGCGCTGCCGTGGGGCAAGCCAAGAGACAGAAAGACTACTGTCATCTCTTTGTGTCAGGATAAACTGGGATACTGTCACCGGAGCTGCAGGGGAGAGAACAGAGAATATCAGGAAGAAATATAAATATCATGCAGACGAGGCACTCTCTTCACCAGAATCTCACTCTTTCCTTCCCTGGTCATATCAACTGGAACTGACTCTCATCGCCATCGCCACTCCCTTGCCTTTCTCTTCCTCGGTGAAAAAGGAAATGAGGTCTCTGGTTGCAGTTAATTGCTTTCCATGAATAGTTTGCTTCTACCCCAGAAGTAGAAGCATAATTTCGTTTGGCCCTCAAAACAAAATCAGCGTTCCAAGAAATTACATTTAATCTAGCACTGCACTGCAAATGTTCGAATCGAAATAAAATTGTTAGGATTTCATGCTCTTGCAGCAGCAGTAACGCAACTATCCTATGTGATTTATGAATGCAGCCTCATTTTCATAAGGGTACAGTGAAATTCAATGCTCCAAATCTCTCAGCTGACTGGAATTGCGTGCTGTTCATGAATAAAAAGATAATTCTCAAGAGTCTGCAAGGACTGAAGAGTCAAGCCTGGTTGTCTCCTTGTCCTTCATTACCAGCGGGAAGTGATGAGGCAAGCCAAAAGTAGCTCTGCTTTTTTAGCTCAGAGTTGTGCTGCCCCCGCATAGTGTCAGGAAGAAAAGTTGTATTTTGTCACTAAACCAGAACTCGGGGAAAGCACCAGGGGCTGTTGAGCACTGCGATGTCACTTTTCCATAATCATGTTTCACAGCACTCTGGAAAGTATTCACAGGCCAGCAAAACTAGCCAGCTTGAAGTTAAACTACAGAAACTTGCATGTTTTTAACATCCTTATTTATCCATGCTTTCAAAGTTGCTTGCTTTTTTTCTTTCTTTCTTTTCCCAGTTAACAGCACTGGATTGTGTCGGATTGTGAATTTGGCCAGATTTTTTTGCAATAGCTGAGTCATGGAAAATATTTCAAGCCACAGTCCCTGTTCTTCCTGTCCCACAGGTAACAATACTTAGGCTGGACTACACTCATGTGTAACAAGGAGGGCTTTATCCTCCTCATATCTGTTAAGTTCTTGGTGGATTCATAGCTCTTGATGGGTAATGATTATTTTTTGACTGATGGAATATGGACTGAGGAATATGACTGATGGACCTTACATGGAAGAGGCAGAAGTACCTTAGGGTTCTTATCCTACCATACCAACACACACAGCAGACAGAAGGAGAAGATGGAGAAAAACTTAAACATTCACAGAGATTCCTTTTCCTGATGAGCAGGAAGAACTTCCCTCTGCTTCTGCTAACCTGCATGTCCGACTGCGACCCAGACAGCTGGAGCAGTTCTCTGTGCAGCAGGTCCCATTCCTGAGACACCATTATGGGCTTCCACCGCAAATGTGTAGTTGGTGTAAGCTTCTAGGCCGTCCACATCCACACTAGGTTTAGTGAGACCAGAAGCACTGGGGGAGAACACCACACCAGCCTCACACGGCTCACACGACAGGAAATGGCAGCGCTGACAGAAGACTGTGTAAGTCAGGTCCTTCCTCCCACCGTGGTCACTGGGTGGCTGCCACCACAGACTCAGCTGCGTGCCAATAAGGGAGAAGCTGACATTGCGGGGAGCTGAGGGGGGGCCTGCAAGAAGCATGAAGGAAAGTATTAGATCCAGGTGTTAATACCCAAAGTACTGTGACAGTTTCCCATCTGCTGATGCATTTCGAACAGGGCCTTCTGTCCCACCAGCCTCTCCCTCTCTGATCTCTCATCCCCTTTTCCCAACATTTTGTTTCCTCCCACCTCCTTGTTTGTAGAATCCCAGAATGATCTCCAGAGGTCCCTTCCAACCCCGTATTGTTCTATGATTCGGGTTCAAAGGGACCTTTAAAGATCATATTTAAAGATCATCTTTAAAGATTGACCCCGCTGCCATGGGTAGGAACATCTTTTACTAGATCAGGTTGCTCAAATCCCCATCCAACCTAACCTTGAACACTTCCAAACATGGGGCAATCACAATCTCTCTAGGCAACCTGCTCCAGTGTCTCACCACCCTCAGTGTAAAAAATTTCTTCTGTATGTCCCATCTCAATCTACTCTCAGTTTAAAACCATTGCCCCTTGTCCTATCACTACAGGCCCTGGTAAAAAGTCTTTCTCCATCTTTCTTATATACCCTCTTTAAATATTGAAAGGCTGCAATAAGATCTTCCCAAAGCCTTCTCTTCTCCAGGCTGAACATGGGGCAATCACAATCTCTCTAGGCAACCTGCTCCAGTGTCTCACCACCCTCAGTGTAAAAAATTTCTTCTGTATGTCCCATCTCAATCTACTCTCAGTTTAAAACCATTGCCCCTTGTCCTATCACTACAGGCCCTGGTAAAAAGTCTTTCTCCATCTTTCTTATATACCCTCTTTAAATATTGAAAGGCTGCAATAAGATCTTCCCAAAGCCTTCTCTTCTCCAGGCTGAATAACCCCCATCTCTCAGCCTGTCTTCATTAGGAGAGGTGTTCTAGCACTCTGATAATTTTTGTGGTCCTCTTCTGGACTCACTTTAACAGGTCCCTATCTCTCTTGTACTGGGGACCCCAGAGCTGGATGGCGTGGGGTCCATGAGAACAGAGTAGAGGAAGAGAATCACCTCCCTTGACCTGATGGCCACGCTGCTTTTTATGCAGCTGAGGAGACAATTGGCCAGTCTGGGCAAGCGCACGTGGCCAGATGTTGTGTAATTTTTCGTCCACCAGAATCCCTAACTTCTTCTTTGTGCGGCTGCTCTCAATAAATTAATCCCCCACCCTGTATAGATTTCTCTACCCCCAACTCACGGGTGCAAGCAATGTTCTGGCCCTCAGAAGGTGCTCGGTAGAAGCCTGCGTTGCAGGGACAAGACGTAGCCCCTGACTCATTGGACAAGCTGTGGGGGGGACACTTCAGGCATTGTTTAGTCTCCAGGGAGTGACGGTAGAATCCCCGCTGGCAGGCTGTGAAGAGACAAACAAGTCAAAATAAGACCAACAATAAACCAAGATCAATAAGAAACCACCCACCAGTTTTATTCATTTTCTTGAACACTCCTTTACCTGCTTGCTTTTCTTCCACTTTCTTAGCTCACTGAAATACTTAGGTTGGAAGAGACCCCTGGAGGTCACTTAGACCAATCATCTTCTCAGAGCAGACAGGGAAGAGATACAAACTCAAGGTTGGATCAACATTATGATAGGACTTGTAGACTGAAGAAGGAGGAATCTCATTCCTCACAGATGCTGTATAGATGCTCGTCAATCTCAAGAGACTTCTTTCAACATAAACCCAGACTGGTCCCCACCTTGCCCTTCAAGGTTTCCACACCATAAATAGGAGCTGGATCAACATTATGATAGGACTTGTAGACTGAAGAAGGAGGAATCTCATTCCTCACAGATGCTGTATAGATGCTCGTCAATCTCAGAGACTTCTTTCAACATAAACCCAGACTGGTCCCCACCTTGCCCTTCAAGGTTTCCACACCATAAATAGGAGCTGTAAACACTGGCTCCAAGTTCTTGTACTTCTCAAGAGTTCTCTGCTTGCTGACTTCATATGGGATAGCCAGTGGGCTTTTTAGCAGAAGCACCTTTTATGATTTCAGGTGTTGTACCAGAGCACCACCTAGCAGGGCCCTAGGGAGTATTTAGATAACTATCAGTTCACCTAACAGCACTGAGTGTAACCAGCTATGGAACCAACAGACTGCAAGAGAATAGGTGCCACATGCTTTCTATTTCCAGTTCTACAAAAATAAGCAGTCTCATCTTTCCCCAAGTATAACATCTGACACTCTTTTTGATGCATTACTATTAGCTTGACCTACAGGAGCACTGGTCTATCAGTTATCTCAAGGTCAGTGCCTCACCTCTGTAGGCATGTACCCAGGAGGAAATGAGTGAGGGAGGGTGAAGTAGTCCGTGAATTTAATGCTTTACTGGCGTCTGCTACATAAATCTAACAAATGTTCTTAAACTAAAGAAACAAACAACCTATCACTAATCACATAGTTGAGGAATCCATACAGTAATTTTCTGCCATGGCTACCACCTTGCATTTAACTTGAGCACCAAGGGAATGACCCTTTTCATATTGCACTATAAAAACAACAACATCCTGTGTAATCCCTCAGGAGATCCCAATGGAGAACACACCAAAGCCATCTACTCAGAAGCCTGACAGAAATGGCTTACTGTGGTGGAGCATAGCATAGGAAATGATCCTTTATCCAGAAAACAAAAAAAATAATCCAGCCATTCCTACTACATGACACAGAGGAATACCTGAGGGGCCTAAAAAAATTTCTGAAGGGCAAACAAGACTCTTAACCATCAGTCTCAGGAAGAGTCATCCTCACTGTACATCAAGAGCTGTCTCTAGGTCATCATCACAGAATTAGCTTAATCTCATTTCTATTGGTCCTCCTTGCCCTGGGATGGCAGGCAGACTGTCCCATTAACACTGGATGAGGTCAACTGGCCTACCAGTTGCATAGTAATACCATCACACAGCCGTTTGGGGATACTATGACAGTACACAAACCAAAAGGATTTGCAGCAGCTAAGCCTAAAGAGCACAGAGAGGACAAATACTCACAAGAAGAAGAAGGAGCAACCAGCACCTGATTTCAGGCAATACCAGTCAGGAACAAGTCTGTCATTCTGAGCTACAATCACACAACTATGTGGTCAATGACAGCAAAGGTTGTTGAAAGAATTAAGAGGCTCAAGCATCACTTGTCACCAGCCCAAAGAGATTCCATTTACATTCAAGATAAATCACCTCCTTCAGAAATAGACAAGATGAAGAAAAGTTACTCCGATCTCCAGGCTGCTCACGACTGACAGCACTTCTACGTGCTGCTGTGAAGATGAAAGCTTTGGGGCCTCCTACCATTTTGCTCCAGCACAAGATTTCAAAATTCTTGACACTGGACCAGTTTGCTGCAGGAAAGATTTGACAGCAACATGAAAAACAAAGCAAGTGCAGGACCACAGACTCATATAACACAGAGGTTCTGATGTTCCCCAGGCAATACTACCCTCCATAAATATGGGACAACACACACATCCTCTTATTATCAAGGCTGAGAGACTCAGCAAGTTAACAGGGGAAATTTGGGGTTGGGAACCTTTGCGAGAACAGTTAGCTCTGACCCCACTGTTCCTCCAGCCCCCAGGTCACGCTTGCTTTACTCTGTAAAGTGGTGCTGAGGTCCTTCAAGTAGGAGAGCTGCCTGGCAGGGGGAGAGCATGCCTGGCAGGGAGAAAGAAGTGCAGGGAGAGAACTGCACAGGAGACATCCGAGTGAAGGGACAAACCCAGGTTATGGAGCAGGAACCAGACGGCCGGACCGAGGTCACATCCCCTGAGGTCGTGTCTAGACCAGTAAACTGTTGGATGAGATGCACATGAGCCACAATGTGCGCTGGCCGCCCAGAAAGTCAACCACATCCTGGGCTGCACCAAAAGAAGTGTGGTCAGCAGGTTGAGGGAGGGTGTTGAGTAGAGGGGTTCTGCCCCTCTACTCTGCTCTGGTGAGACCCCACCTGGAGTACTGCATCCAGATCTACAGTCCTGAGCACAGGAAGGACATGGACCTGTTGGAATGGGTCCAGAGGAGGGCCACGAAGACGATCAGAGGGGCTGGAGCATCTCTGCTATGGGGGCAGGCTGAGAGACTTGGGGTTGTTCAGCCTGGAGAAGAGAAGGCTCCGGGGAGACCTTATAGCAGCCTTCCAGTAGCTAAAGGAGGCCTACAGGAGAGATGGGGAGGGACTCTTTATCAGGGAGTGTAGTGATAGGATGAGGGGTAATGGTTTTAAACTGAAAAAGGGGAAATTTAGATTAGATATTAGGAGGAAATTCTTTCCTGTGAGGGTGGTGAGGCACTGGAACAGGCTGCCCAGAGAAGCTGTGGCTGCCCCATCCCTGGAGGGGCTCAAGGCCAGACTGGATGGGGCTTTGAGCAACCTGGTCTGGTGGGAGGTGTCCCTGCCCAGGGCAGGGGGGGGTGGAACTGGATGATCTTTAAGGTCCCTTCCAACCCGAACCATCCTGTGATTCCATGAAAACACAGGGGGGCAGGAGGTGTAGGTAGGATCGCGGCACCCAGCTGCCTGCAGGACCCAGACGCCAGGGCGGCCTCAGCCCCGGGCCCGGGCCCGTTGGGCGGGCTGAGGCGCAGCGCGGGGGCACCAGGCAAGAGGCCATCCCGGCCCGGCCCGCCGGGACGCACAAGCCCAGGCCGGCCCCGACCCGACCGCCGCCTTGGGAGCGCAGCCCCGCAACCAGGGAGAGCCCCCGGGGGGCCGAGAGGGAGCGGTCCCGGCGCCTCAGGTCGGAGCCCCCAGGCCCCGGCCGCCACGACCCGCCCCCGGTTCCCCGCCGCCGCCGCCTAACCGCACCAAGCGCTGCGGTGGCGGCGCCCGGCGCCTCGGCTCCCCCGCCGCGGCCACCGGGGCCCACGCACCCGCCTTTGCCGGCAGCGGCCAGCAGGTGGCCGCACAGCACCGGCGAGGCGCCCCGGCGGCACCAGCGCTTTCCCGGGGGAGGGGGGGCCGCCGTGCCCGTCCCCGCCCCGAAGGCGGTGCGAAGCCTCCCCCGGAGCGCCCGGCTGGTCCGGGGGTGGGAGCAGCGGGGAGACCGGCGGGGCGCGG
>NW_015090888.1:594243-616508 GCF_001431845.1 Calidris pugnax
GAAAGCGCCGCCCGGGCAGACCGGGGAGCCCGGCTCCCATCGCTGCCTGCTCTCCCCCCGCCTCCTCTGGGTGCCTCGGGCTCCCCTGGGCAGAAGCCGAGGAGCGGCTGCCCCCGGGTCTCCCCCCCGGGGAGCGCAGCCGGCGGGGCCAGGCGCACAGCCCGCAGCCCCGGCTCCCGCCCAGCCCCTCTGGCCGCCGGCACCTGGTTTCCCCGAGCCCTTGGGCACCCGGCGACGAGATGGGCAAAACAGGCCTGGGAAAGGGCCTGCTCGCCAGAGGGCAGAGAGGGTGGTTGGGGCCCTCCCTCCCTTCATTCCTTCCTTTCTTCCTCCCTCCTACAGGTGCCCATGGGGAGGCTGCCAGCAGGCACCCTGCAGCCGACAAACCTGCGCTGACAGGGAGCTGGGCTCCCCCCACACACCCTGCAGAGCCCATCAGGGAACCAGGACACGGGCCAGGAGGGCACATCCAGCCCATCTTTATGCTCACGGTGAACTGCAGGCTTGAGAAGTTCATGGTGGGGCTCTGGGTTTATCGGCAGCAAAGTGGGCGATGCTGTGAGAGGGTGAGACGCGGTGCTCTGGGCAGGCACAGCTTCTCCTGCATCATGGGATGGCTAAGCCAGAGCTTTATGCAGTTGGGAATTCACCGAGGGGTTGAGCAAACTAGTTCAGAACCTCAGCCTCTGGCTTTCTGTTGCCTCCTGTCCCGTAACAGAGATCAGGCTCTCCTCCCTGTTATGAGGCAAAGGTTATTGTTTAGCTTTCATTTTTTTTTCCCTGTTCCTACGCAAGGCAAAACTCGGAACCAGAAGACACTGCCTGGAGGTCTTCCTCCATCTTGTCCCCCTTTTTTATGTTTGAAGGAAAAGTCCTTCATCTTCTGAGGACAAAAGCAGAATCTCTGACCTTAGTTTTTATCCTGACCTGGATTCTTCCCTGTCCTTTGCACAACACCTGATCTTTTCTGTAGAGGGAGAGGATATCCCGTAGCAGGCATTCACCTTCTCTGATCCTCCAGTAAGACACCGCTCTGGGCATGAAATACCTCTCCCTACCCCATTCTAGGTTCTCCCTTCTTCCCTTCCTCTCCTGGTAGACCCCCCCCACCCCCCCCAGTCCCTACTGATCCTACAAAAGACACTTCTGGCTGCAGCTGTACTTGGGCGGAGTGGGATAAAAGCATAGATGTAGAATGAACCTGTGCTGTGATAGCAGGCAGGGCCTGTCCAGGCATGACAGCTTCCCTGCCCCTTCCCAGGGGAGTGCTCTCAGGAGGGCGGGGAGACAGCTCGGTAGCACCTAAGTGGAAAAACTGGCTGGGCTGTGTGAGGAGAGGGGATTGCTGGAGAAAAGCAAGGATCTTCTCCTTCAACCTTCACCAGCTCCCCAAGCAAAATGAGCAGCAAGCAGTGGGGGCTCATAGGGGCACCAGATCCTTGTAGCAGGGCAAAGGCAGAACAAAGCAGAGAGAGAGGGGGCACCCCGCTGGCCCTGAGAGCAGTGCATGAATTCCTTTTTCTATATGCCCTACCCTTGTGCCACATGGCTCTGACAACAAGAGCTGAGACGTGCTGTCTTTTACATCCCTGCCTGCAGTAATACATGTCCCCCAAAACATCACACACATGCTCTCTCCTGACAAACACACAAAGTTGCCCTAAGAAGCTGGATCCTGTCCCCTCTGTGGCAAAGGGAGAGCCCTGCAACTGCCTGCTCCAACAACCCTGGCTCGCTCTGTGGCTCCATTATCCTGGTGACTCCTGTGCTTGCTAATTGGTCTTCCTCAGAAATGAGCCAGGTGCTGAACGTGTTGTGCAATGTGCTTTACATGGTTTCCCATGGCAGAAGGGCCACCCCAGTCCAAGCAGAAGGGGACACACAGGAGAAACTTGCCTCCCTCCGGCTCCCAGCTTTCTAGTCACGGGACAAATACACTGTTCCATGTGTCTGACCTGCCTGCCCTGAGAGAACAAGGCTGCCATTTAAGGGTTGGGAACCAGTTGTTGAGTGAGTCAGTGTCAATCACACAGTTACAGCTCGCAGAAACTAGCTGCAGAGCTGAAGGCTCCTGGATGAAGCCCAAGAGGGAGTGGAGAGGTGTGTGCAGGTCTTACACCTGACACATGAGGGGGAAAAAGAGGAGCGAAAGAGGGGAGGAAAGGTATAAGATACACCTGGCTGGCACAGAGGGCAGGCAAGAGAGGCAAGACCACACTAACTCCCCTGATCCCACTTCATGCCTACAGATGCTCTGATCTCCAGCTCCCTGGAACCTCTCCCATGGCCTACAGCCAGTGTCTGTCTGCATACTCACCTACGCAGCTCCCATCGACTTCCTCAAACCCCACAGCGCAGAGGCATCGGCCCACAGGTACCAGCCACTCCCCGTCGGTGCTGCAGTGCATCCTCGGGGGAGAGCCCTCTTCTTCAGCCGCGTGCTCCACGCAGACCCCGGGCACCTCTGTCAGCCCCTCAGAACCTGCCAGCGTCTCCGGGAAACGGGCCAGGCCCCTCACTGCTTCTGGACAAGTCTTGTAATACACTCGGACAGACACCATCGCCACGCAAGCCCCAGAGTTCTGGAAAGCCAAGTAGAAACCCCGGCGAGACAGCTTCCCGATGGGGCACACTTCTGTGTTCAGCTGCATGGCGCCCGATTCGATGTCTCTGCTTGTGAAGCTTCGATCTGCTGCCACGGTGTTGAGCTAAGGAGAAGAGAAAAAGACAACAGTGTTAACCTCTGAGAAGGCAGCAGCGGCCGAGATGCCCACACCTCTCAATCTTCTTTACTCCAAGGCTCTTTAAAGGCCGTATGGTCAATTGTTTCTAATGCTAGTGCACTGCATGCTTCCTTTCCACGTGGAGGAAGTGTTAGCAACAGGGTCCACATCCCTTCTCGCCTCCCTGCTTTCCACCATCTCCTGTCAACTCTTTTGTGTATCCCTCGATACACCAGAGGGACGGGATGTCATCCAAAAGGACCTGGACAGGCTGGAGAGGTGGGCCCAGGTGAACCTCATGAGGTTCAACAAGAGCAAATGCAAGGTTCTGCACCTGGGCCAGAACAATCCTCACCATCAGTACAGACTAGGGGGTGAGGTATTAGAAAGCATCCCTGAGGAAAGGGACTTGGGGGTGCTGGTGGATGAGAAGCTGGACATGAGCAGGCAGTGTGCAGCTGCAGCCCAGAAGGCCAATCGCATCCTGGGCATCAAAAGATGCGTTGCCAGCAGGTCCAGAGAGATGATTCTTCCACTTTACTCTGCTCTGGTGAGACCTCACCTGGAGTATTGTGTGCAGGTCTGGAGCCCTCAATATAAGAAGGACATGGACCTGATGGAGCGGGTCCAGAGGAGGGCCACAAGGATGATCAGGGGGATGGAGCACCTCTGCTACGAGGACAGGCTGAGGGAGCTGGGGTTGTTCAGCCTGGAGAAGAGGAGGCTCCAGGGAGACCTAATAGCAGCCTTCCAGTACCTGAAGGGGGCCTACAGGAAGGCTGGGGAGAACCTGTTTAGAAAGGCCTGTAGTGATAGGATGAGGGGCAATGGCTTCAAGCTGGAGGGGAACAGATTTAGACTGGAGATTAGGAGAGGGTTCTTCACTGTGAGGGTAGTGGAGCACTGGAACAGGTTGCCCAGGCAGGTTGTTGAGGCCCCATCCCTAGAGATATTCAAGGAGAGGCTCGACGAGGCCCTGGGCAACCTGGTCTAGTTGGGGGTGTCCCTGCTGACTGCAGGGAGGTCGGACTAGATGACCTTTGGAGGTCCCTTCCGGCCTGGGCAATTCTATGATTTTGCAGTCATTCACTGGTCTTACACAGTACACTATGTTCTGGGTCTCTGATCTCAGAGGTCTTTAGGAACTGCCCCAAAGCAACAAATTCCTCTTCCATGAGATTTTTTTCTCTGTTTGCAAATTGTATGCAGTAAAATCAAAACAATAGTTAGAGTTGTGTTTGAAATTGACCAGTGAATTACAGCCACCTATTTCTAGGCTCTACATAGAATCATAGAATCATTGAGGTTGGAAGAGACCCTTGGGATCATCGAGTCCAACCATCTACCCTACTCTACAAAGTCCTCCCCTACACCATGTCCCTTAGCACTGCATCTAAACGGCCCTTAAACACATCCAGGGACGGTGACTCAAGCACCTCCCTGGGCAGCCTGTTCCAATGCCCGACCACTCTTTCAGTGAAAAATTCCTTCCTAATGTTCAGTCTAACCCTCCCCTGTTGGAGCTTGAAGCCGTTCCCTCTCGTTCTATTGTTAATTACCTGTGAGAAGAGACCAGCACCAACCTCTCTACAGTGTCCTTTCAAGTAGTTGTAGAGAGTGATGAGGTCTCCCCTCAGCCTCCTCTTCCTCATACTAAACAGCCCCAGCTCCTTCAGCCGCTCTTCATATGATTTGTCTTCTAGGCCCTTCACTAGTTTCGTTGCCCTCCTCTGCACTCGCTCCAGCACCTCAGATCATCTACTGCAAGGTGCTTCTCATGCAGCACTCAACGTTATTTCAGCACTGTAGACACTTGGCTCAAAAATGCTCCCATGCTCTTACATTCCCACTGCCTCAGCAAACAAAGGATGAGAGGGAGGGAGAGACGCTCTCAATGTTTGGGCAAATGGGAAAGGCCTCCGCGGCATCATGTGATATGGAAGAGCTGGAATGCAGGTGGGGTGGCCTTTCTTCCTAGAGTGCATGATGGTGGGGTGGCCCTTCTTCTTCTCAAGAGTAAGCGCCTGATAATTGATCCTCTTCACCGCAAGCCCTTCCCCATTGCATGACACCACCTGCTCCGTGTAGCTGGGTGGCAGATGAAAGGATCTGCACAGCAGCCACATCTGGCAGTGGGATCCTAAGGCAGCTTTAGGAATTGCGGAGGTACCGCACAAATTCCCAGCTGCAGGAGAGGTGGAGGAGCACTGGGGAGGGAGGGGAAGCCATCACAAGAGTAAGCGCCTGATAACTGATCCTCTTCACCGCAGGCCCTTCCCCATTGCATGACACCACCTGCTCTGTGTAGCTGGGTGGCAGATGAAAGGATCTGCACAGCAGCCACATCTGGCAGTGGGATCCTAAGGCAGCTTTAGGAATTGCGGAGGTACCGCACAAATTCCCAGCTGCAGGAGAGGTGGAGGAGCACTGGGGAGGGAGGGGAAGCCATCACCGGAGCCCTGCTCTGCCTGTGGTGGCTGGTTCTTTGTTTTTATCACATCATTTCAAGTGCAGAGGAAAGGGCAGTCAAATAATTTAGGTCTGTGGCTTCTTTTAGGACAGAACCGGGGTATAGAAGTTCCTTTACACAAAATCTGAGGTTCCCCGTTCTGCAATTCAAATGTTTCCACAGCAAGAGGGCACTATGTTGGGGGAAACAGCAGTTAAAATATAGCAGTGCTAAATACCTTCACACAAGGGAGAATTTCATTATAGCAAGCCATCACCTCCAGTTTTAGAAAAAAAAAAGACACTGTATTTGTAACAATCAAGAGTAAATGGTCAGGAGCACAGAGACCTGAAGTGGACTCTGTTCATCACTTGGTCTGATCTTGCTTTGTTACCTACAGCAAGTCAAATTCCTTCGGTCTCTGCTTTATTATTTCTAAAAATTGGTGTAACCATCTAGCATTTTAGAATCCTTACCTATATGGTGTTGAGTTAAATATGTGTTTATGCAGAATGGAGGGCTGATCTCATTTGAAAACCCCTGTTCCTCCTGTGGCAAAGACAGCATGACAGAGGGCAGGGAGGGCAAAGTTTATTCTAAGGACAGCACTTACTATCCGTGCCCCTCCCCAGGTGATGGTTCTGCTGGCCTCCCCCAGTCAGCAAGACACACCTAGTTTAAGCTGAAAGATATGACTAGTTTAAGCAGAAAGATATGACTCATTCTTCACCCCCAGCGTTACGGACCTTGATGAACAGCGGGCGGCGGAACTGGATCCCAACATCTTGTTCAGACTCCATGTAATAGAGATTGAAGGTCTCTTTGCAGGTCACCACTTCGCCTCTGAAGCTCTTACAGTCCCTCACAGTAAACTTTAGCTCCACGTAAACGCGGGAGGCTGCCTCACCCCGATAAATCCAGTTGGTGCGAAGCCAGTGATCAGTGTCACCCTCGGAGAGCACACTGCAGTCCTGGTACATATAGACCGGGGTACCATTTATCATCTGCTGCACTTCACTCCACTGCTCCAGGGTAGAAAAAAACACACATTGTTAGACAGATGTGAGAAAACAAGTTTCACTTCAAATATGACAATATCTAGCCTAAAAGATGCATTCCCATATAGCATTCAGGGCTCAGAGCCTGGCTAGTAAAAAGATCTCTTACCCCGAGCCCCATATCTGCCCAAACTCTTTACATAGGGAGGAAAGAGGATGCTGTCATCAGGTTCTGACTTGTGACAAACTGAAAGGAACAGCAGTGCATGGACCCTTGAACATGCCCTTCATCCTATCTCGGTTCCAATCTCTTTCTTTCATACACTGTCTTATCTTAGATTGAGAAAAAGGCCCACTACTCCCATGTATTGGCCACGTCTCTCTGGTCACCCTTTACATTCAGTGTGTAGGAAGGAGATCACACCATTACCTGTCCCTGAAAATAATGCACAGCAGTCTGGAGTAAGAGAACACATGGCCTGACACAATGGGAAGGTCAGCTGCAGAAAGACTGTGCTAGGGCAGGCACTCATTAATTTGGAGTTCATGCTTCTTTATGTGTGATATTTTGCAAACCCTAATTTAACTATTAAAACTCAGTTGATTTTCCTGACTTCATACTGGGTTCTGCTTCATCCCCAGGCAAATCGTGGCTGAGAGCAGGACATGGGCCCAGCTGGTTATATGACCTCACTGATACTGTTCGTATGAATCCAGTAGGGTTTGATACATATTTTAACATACACTTTTGCTGAATTTTATGTGGTTCTACCTTTGTTTCCTCACCACAGGTCAGATACTCAAAAGTGAATATTCTTTGCATTTTGTAAGCTGCACATGAGAACTGAAAACTTGGAAAGCAAGGTTTTGTCCACAGGGAAAATAACTTAGATCCTTTTTTTTTCCCCTTGTGCTTAAGACTGGCTTTCTCATTATGCTTTAAGTGTTTAATCAAATTAAATTGAAACAAGTGCCCACATAGGTATTGGCACAAGTTTAAGCATCTTGGTTTTAAATCACACCCCAGGTTAAGATGCAATTTAAAGAAGGCCTCAGTCTCTATATTACTCCAAGCTTGTCAAGTCTCATGGGTTGAGCGTGAGACTCACACGTTTCTCCAGCAGCACCACCACCACCTTGGGTACTCCCAGCACAACCCTGCAGCCTCTCTCCTCCCACAGACCCGGTCACTCTACTAGTGGAATACAAGAGATGGACCCACAGACTGCCAAAGAAGGCCCTCTGCTTCCATGCCAAGACTTCGAGCCACCTCCAGTACAGCCCCACTCTGAAAACCACCAAGAGGTTCCACTCAAATATGAGGAGAAACTTCTTCACGGTGAGGGTGACAGAGCCCTGGAACAGGCTGCCCAGGGAGGGTGTGGAGTCCCCTTCCTTGGAGATTTTCAAGACCCGCCTGGATGCTCCTGAGTAACATGCTCTGACAAGCTCTAGGCAATCCTGCTTCAGCAGGGGAGTTGGACTAGATGATCTCTATGGTCCCTTCCAACTCTAAAATTCAGTGAAATTCAGTGAAGAGTGCTTTCTCTGAGCTAGCAAGCCCTGCTGACAGCACAAGCTCCTATCTGGCTGATTTCAGACGTTTACCTAAGTGCCTGCTAACAGTCTCCTCCCAGGAAGTTCTCCCGATGATATCTATGTGTCCCTTCTTGTTTCCTTTTTCTCCATATAATTAATCTTCAGCGTTACCCCACCCTCTTAATCTGATTCAGCTGGCGTATACCTGCACCACACAGGATTTACACTTGTTTCACTTACCAGAGGTCAAAGGTAGTGAGAGAAATGCACTGATCAGTCCCAGCTGATCAACCGGAACGGGCAATCACTTAATTGCCCCTTGCATGATTTCATTAAAGAACTTCTGGAAAATGCTACACAACTGAATTTACAACACATCCTGAAGCAGATTGAAATAGAAGAAAAGAAGTTAGAAAGGGGAATAAGAGCAAAGTAGCTTCCATAAGAAACTTCCATAAAAAGCCGGTGTTAGGACTGGCTTTTAGAAGCATTTTTCCATGGGTGTCTGCCTCCACCAAGCTGATGGGAAATGCATAATTGCATTTGAAGGCTGAGAGTCAGACAAGTTTCCATTAGCAGTTTATCCTAAGGCAATGCCACAGACGAGTGTCACCAGAAAGCGATTTTTGCATGTCTCACCAAAAGACATAAGCTGTTGTGATGCGTGTCCTGAATATATACCATTTTCAAAACTTAAGTGACACAGGACCAAAATTTCATTTTCAACAGCGACAACTCTAGCAGAAAGATTTTGTTTAAACTCTACTGCTGGAAAAAATCCAACTGCTAACTCCTATATTTCTTAGCTCATCTCAGCCCAGCTTCTTCCAGACTGAGCTCTTCAGGGCAAAGATGCTTAGCACTGACTATTGCACAGTTTCATATGCAGTGTGGTGGAAAGAAATAACAAGGGAGTCAGACTTGGGTTTTCTAGACTCTACTGCTGATGGGTAAAGGAAGTAAAATGAGGATATTAGTTATGCTAACAATACAGAACTATTGTTAAATATGCTTGTGACTTCTTTTCATTATTCAGTGAAGCTTTTAAATTCAAAGTAGTAGAGGAAAACTGTTACATACAACACTTAATGAAAGGGTGAGGAGTCCAGAAGTTGCTAGGCAACTGTCTCACATCCTCAAAGAATTTGCTGCAAAATCAAAACGTATGCCTCAGATTTTTAATGTAATGTTCTTAATGAGCATGTGTGGTAAAGTCTGGCTCAATCAATATGAATTACTTGGCTCTCCAGTTTGTCTGCCAATGACATTGAGTCAACGTCCTTTGATAATACAACTTGCTACCCATTTCATTCCAAAACTGTACCCTTACTCCAGCCACCAGTTTGGCCACAGGATGGTAAACATTCTTCTAGGAGAAGTGGGGACCATTGGGAGTCAAACTTCCTCATTTTAGCAGTGAGCGAACTGTGATTTTATGATGCTACAGAAAAATTTCTCATGAGATTTAGAATCACAGAAAGACTCAGGCTGGAAAGGACCTTTGGAGATCATCTAGCATATCACCAAGCAAGCTAAAGAGTTCTTAAACTGTTCACATTTTATTCTTAGAAACTCCTTTTAAACTCTTTTAAATTTAAATTCTTGTTTAAACTGTCTTTAACTAGTCTTTAAACTTTTAAAACCTTTTCAAATTCTTTACAAGTAGCTAAGAAAACAAAAGGGAATGCATTCAGGAGAAGGCCTTAAATTAGTAGCTTCACTTTCTAAAAAGTCTAAGGATGCAGCCACTGGATCTGAGAACAAAAGGGTATTCTGTATTTCTCAGGAATCCATATATTAACACAGGCACTTAGTTCCAGAGATTTGTTCTGGAAAGTCTTGGTCTGGTGGTACAATACAGAGCAAAATAATTCCAGCACTCCAATTACATGCTAAGTGAATGAAAACGTCAAAGCAAAAGTACTATCTCAATAACCTCAGAACACTGCAAGTTGGGGAAAAAAGGAAGCCAGCTTTCCTCCCATTGCTAGATTGCATTAAATAAGAAGAAAGCAGTGGTGGAGACAAGCTGTCTTTATGAAGGCAGTTCAGAATGACTTGAATGACAATCTGGAAGGGCGCCAGTAGATATTTGTAGTAAACAGTATTGGCTTGGTCTGCCTTGTGCGTAAAGATCCAAAGATAAGATAAAGTACATGCCTTTTAGTATCTGCCTTGATCAACTCTGAATTGATTATACAGTTTGAAGCTCTGAAGCCTAAGAAAAGCTTACTTTGCTTTTTCTATAAATGAGCCTTCTCTAGTGTCAAGCCTGTGTCAAGGAACCTATATAGGACAACCTACGACTCCTCCATCCATCTGTGGGATACTCTTCCCGGGATCTGACATAAGGTATAAAATGGAAACAGAGACAGTTCATATGTCTTCTTGGAACTACTGTCTCAGGCTCTGCAGGCATCAATAGAGCAGTCTCTTTTGGGTTTAATCTTTATGTGGAAAAAAAACCCAACAAACTTTTTATGATGATGAATACAAATTTCATCGTTGCTATTAAAGAGTTAGGCTACCAGTGACAGAGGCAACAGGCTGTGACACTATTGAAAATTATTAGGCTCAGAAGAGCTTGTGGTTCACAACAGTAATGCTGTCTCCATCTCCAGATTGAGAGGGACTTGCCCCATCTCCTGTCAGATAAGAGCCTGCCTGCTGTGACCTATATTTCATTTGCCTTCACATCAGCTTAGGACAGTGGCATCCAGCCCGTGGCTTGCAGAACGCTGGGGAAAGGCACAACACTGCTTTTGAGAGACTTACAGAAGGCAACAACAAGGCAAGCATCTTTCTAGTTAGCCTAAAGTTACTAAACTAAGATGTGCGTCTCCACTGGAAAAGTTAGGAGCTCATCTACCAAAAACCAGTAACTTGCTTAACTTTGGGTTAGACAGTTGCACTAAGATGAAAAGACCTGCTGAGTTAGTACAGCCAGCGACAGTGTACCCGTGCTTAGCACGTGCATCTCTTTACCATTTAATTTGCAACAGAATTCAGAGTGCTATTTCAATCCATGGAATCTCTTCCTAAAGAAAAATTGCAGAGCCCCAAAACAGCAATCTTTTTCAGCAGCAGTACAGCAGTGGTGTCCCAAGCCTGAAACCACCTAGGAAAACACGGAATGGTTCCTGTTTCTTTCCCCTGGCAGCATTTTTGCCTATGGAGTCTATTTGACTTTCGTACAGTAGCATTTGCATACTACCATAACCAAAAAAACTCTTCCTGGAATAGATTCAGAGTTGAAGGCAGTAGTACACCACAGGTTCAGCTGTACAGCATTCTCAGCTGAGTGCCTCAGAGGAAGGACTAGGACAATAGAGTCATCTTGCTGATACCTGCCATGAGATGACAGACAGCTTCTCCTCAGCTGAAATACACCTCACAAAAACCTGTCGATAGGTAAAGCTAGACCAGCCAGTCAAAAATAACAGCACCACAGTGTGTTTTGACAGTATTCCAGAATGAAGCTTCCGTGACCCTTCACTGAACGTTTCTCAATACTCTTGCAAGTTCTTTTGCTGGTGTGGAAGACAATTTAGATGATGATGATGAAAGAAGTGTGGTGACATCCCGACACTTAACTACATGAGTCCTATAACTTTAGATCTGAGAACAGCAAAGAGGCTGCTTTTATTTCTTTGATCTTTTGGCAGTGGTCAGGGAAATTTGATTTCATCACATCATCATGGAGTCTTTGACACAACTGACCACAGAAGTGATGTTTACTTGCCTACAGTATCTTTCTGGGTGAGATGATGTACTTTTTCCCCACAATGATCAGTTGATTATTGTCAGGGAGGAGCAACTGCATTGTGTAATTACTCGTCCTTTAGGGCACTAGCACACAGGTCTCCATCCCACCCATCTCCTTCCAATTTAACTTGTACTCTCAAGTTCTTACAGGAAGATAGGGTGCTAATACAAGCCACAGAGTTCCAGTGCATTGATTACAGAACCTGTTTATCAAACTTACATTCTGCTGTCTGCTTATTCTCTGAAATGTCTGGCCACATTAAGGTCTTACATGAAAACACTTCTGGTCACAACAGATGCTATTAGGTGAGGGATAATGATACTCTAACACATCATCTAGGTATTTTGGAACATTTGTTTGGTATATATCCATTTTGCTAACACCCGCTAACAATACCAATAACTACGAAAAGGACAGGAGTGGAAAATCAGATGATGCATCTTAAGAGTTCAGCATTCTCAACTAAAGTCATATTAACAATAAAGCAAATGTTAGCACTCATGTTATTTTTGCATTACACCGTCCATCGCATAGGATCCATCCTAAATGGAAGTGATTTGTTTTGGGTTTTTTGGGTTTGTTTTTTTTCCAAGGCAAAGGTCTTTGTGTGGTGTGAGTTATGGATTTGTATGGTGTGTGAAATATACTTTTACTGTAAATATATTTACAGAGAACCTGGGAAATTACTCTGATGACGGTGGGCAATACTTGCTCTGTTCATATAGGTTCCTTTAAAAGACAAGTGACAGATCAGGTGGAATCCTACACAGGGACAGGATAATTGTGCCTTTTCTCTGAGATGATCAAATCTGCCAGGAGCAAAGAAGCTGCAGGAGATGGCAGCATGAAACCCACAGTGAGGAGCTAGCAGGCTGCAGATCAAGCATAGAGAAGCCAGGAACTAGGCCTCAGAAGCGATTGAAACAACCTTCCAAGAAGTCAGAGGGAATGGGAATGTTTTTCTGCCACTTTGCCTCTGAGATGGTAAGAATCATACTTCAAAGTATAGATCCATCCAGCAAGGACACAGCAGGCAACAAAAGATATAAAGCCTTTCCTTTCTAACCTGCCTGCAAAATCACCAGTTCTTTGGTTGGTATTATAATAAAAGTTGTTTTGTTTTGGGGTGGTTTTTTGGTTGTTTTTTTTTTTTTTTTTTTTTCTAACCTGCCTGCAAAATCACCAGTTCTTTGGTTGGTATTATAATAAAAGTTGTTTTGTTTTGGGGTGGTTTTTTGGTTTTTTTTTTTTTTTTTTTTACTTTAAATAGCCTGTTAGTCTTCTCGAAGGACCTTGCAGACTCATCTCAAAGCTCCATCTGACTTGCGGTACTTTTGTGTTGACGTGAGAACGCTCAGTGAACCTTGTCCACTCTCATTCAGCAGCTATAAAAGGGTGAATCAGCTTCCTGAAGCTGCTAGGCAACAGTGCTGTCATCACTCTGGTGCCTGAGCAGCCGTGGTGTTGCATGCCATGGCTGTACAGCATCGTCGCGTTGGCTCCGTCTTTTCTGCCCTTCAGGTCACAACATGGAGTTCACCAGCCGAGATTGCTGCTTGGACCTGTGGCAGTGGCTTCAGCCTCAGCTACCTGGTTGGTGGCTCATGCAATCCAGCCTACAGTACAGTGATTAATTTATACTTCCTCTCATCTCACTTTTTTTACTCTCTTCTCTTATGCCTGATACTTAAATTGAGAGCAGGCTGAGGTACATACTGCTACTCTATTTCAGGTTCAGAGGTGATGACATCCCTTTGAGTTAGATCATCAAGGACACGCATTGTCACCAGTTGTGGTAAGAGATGCACACAATAGCATTTCTGATGGTTATTTTTCACACATGCTACAAAAAGATAGTTGGCTGAGACTTTTTCCAGGTAAGACTATCCGAGTAAGATACCAAGAAGTCTGATTAAGTGAACTGCCCAGGTTTAATAAAATAGAAGTACTGTTCTGGAATCACTTGCAGGTTGAGGGCTGTGTGGCCCGCAACACTACTTCCTTCATGGCCAACAAAGTAGAATAGAATATACAATTTCAGTTGGAAGGGACCTACAATGATCATCTAATCCAACTGCCTGACCACTTCAGGGCTCACCAAGTTAAAGCATGTTTTTAAGGATGTTGTCCAAAGGCCACTGACAGACACGGGGCATCAACCACCTCTCTAGGAAGCCTGTTCCAGTGTTTGACCATCCTCTCAGTAAAGAAGGCCGGGCACAGCTTTGAACCATTCCCACGTGTCCCATCACTGGATACCAGGGAGATCAGAACCTCCCTCTCCACTTTCCCTTCTCGGGAAGCTGCAGAGAGCAATGAGGTCACCCCTCAGCCTCCTTCTCTCCAAACCAGACAAGCCCAAAGTCCTCAGCTGTTCCTTACAGGACATTGCTTCCAGCCTTTTCACCAGCTTTGTTGCCCTCCTCTAAACACATTCCAGGACCTTCACATTCTTCTTAGGCCCAGACCTGCACACAGCACTCGAAGTGAGGCCACATCAACGCTGAATACAGCAAGATAATCACCTCTTTTGACCAGCTGGGGATGCTGTGTTTGATGCACCCCAGGATGCGGTTTGCCCTCATGGCTGCCAGGACACACTGCTGGTTCCCATTGAGCCTGCTGTCAACCAGCATCCCCAGGTCCCCTCCTGCAGGGCTGCTCCACAGCCCTCCTCTCCCAATTTCTACTTGTGCCCAGTGTCACTCCGTCACAGGTGAAGAACTGCATTTGGACTTGTTAAATTTCATCCCATCAATCACAGCCTAATCCTCTAATCTATTTAGATCCCTCTTGCAAGGCTCCTTGCTCCTCAAGAGCATCAACAGCACCTCCCAATTTAGTGTCATCAGCAAACTTGCTAATGGTGCATTCAAGTCCCCTCCTGCAGGGCTGCTCCACAGCCCTCCTCTCCCAATTTCTACTTGTGCCCAGTGTCACTCCGTCACAGGTGAAGAACTGCATTTGGACTTGTTAAATTTCATCCCATCAATCACAGCCTAATCCTCTAATCTATTTAGATCCCTCTTGCAAGGCTCCTTGCTCCTCAAGAGCATCAACAGCACCTCCCAATTTAGTGTCATCAGCAAACTTGCTAATGGTGCATTCAATTCCTGCAACCAGGCCTATCTGTCTGAGCAGAAGTGGTGGGAACAGAAACCAGCCACCAGCTGTTACTAACATCTAGGACCTCTTAGTCCGGTGGAACAGTCTCTCATCTTGCTAGAACCCAAAGGCATGTAAACATTGTGTGGTCGGCGATATAAAACTTGCTGACAGGTCACAAGTACTTGATCTAGTCTATTACCTAAAGAAAATAATTCAGCAGTGCAGAATTTGTACTATGCCTGGGACTTAATAGAAAAATAACAGCATAAAAAAATAAAATCTAAGCACTGGCTTACTCTAACTGCATTCACATAACTTTGACAGCTGCTCTGTTCACAATCAGACTTCCTGTGAAACACGGGGTGCAGAACTGCCCAAGAATTACCTCATTTCCAACATTTTTCAGGTGGTTTTGGAGCCACAATAGTTGCAGTTAGTGGCTATGTACAAGTATCATCTGGGATATGTTAGATCAATGGCATTAAATGCAGATCCTTAGTCCTGTGTGAAGGCAGACTGAAAAATATTGAGCACAGCGGGTGCCAGGCACACTGGGAGAGCTGGCAGAAAATTTGCAACTGATAGCAACACTTTGAAGTATGTGTGGAAGCAAGCAAGGGTACGGAATAGCCAGAAAAAATTATGTCCTCCATCTCGCCATGCACAGGATTGGGGAGCCCTAAAGAAATGTCAGGGCAAGTAAATTCTAGACTCCTGACACCTTCAAAGCGATCATCATTCACTGTCTAATATATGTTAAAAGGAATCCATCACTAGTACTGTAATACACCTCCCCATACCCAACTGGTATTGCTATCTCATAAGTTCAAAGACAAAAAAAATTTTATCAAGGATTTTGTTAGATGATAGGGGTGGATTGAAGATAAGAAAGTGATTACAAGAACTACAATCTGCCTTTTTAAGGGCTTGGTGTGGTGGGTTGATCCTGGCTGATGCCAGGTACCCACCAAAGCTGCTCTGTCACCCCCCTCCTCAGCTGGACCCAGGGAGAGAAAATATAATGAAAGTTAGATAAGGGCAGGGAGAGATCATTCACTAATTATCATCATGGGCAAAACAGAGTTGAGTTGGGGAAATTAACTTAGTACCAATCAAATCAGAGAAGAAAAATGAGAAATAAAACCAAATCTTAAAACACCTTCCCCCACCCCTCCCTTCTTCCCAGGCTCAACTTCACTCCTGAATTCTCTACCTCCTCCCACCAAGGAGCACAGAGGGACTGGGAACAGGGGTTGTGGCCAATTCATAACATGTTGTATCTGCTGCTCCTTCCTCTTCGTGGGAGAGACTCCTCACACTCTTTTTCTGCTCCAGCATGGGGTCCTTCCCACAGGAGACAGTCTTCCATGAACTTCTCCAACGTGAGTCCTTCCCACGGCCTACCAGTCTTCACAAACTGCTCCAGCATGGGTCCCTTCCATGGGGTGCAGTCCTTCAGGAACAGACTGCTCCAGCATGGGTGCCCTTTGCGGTCACAAGTCCTGCCAGCAAACCTGCTCCAACGTGGGCTCCTCTCTCCATGGGGCCACAGGTCCTACCAGAAGCCTGCTCCAGCATGGGCTTCCTGCAGGGTCACAGCCTTCTTCAGGCACATCCACCTGCTCTGGTGTGGGCTCCTTAACAGGCTGCAGGTGGATATCTGTTCCACCATTTAACCTCTGTGGGCTGCAGGGGGACAGCCTGCCTCACCATGGTCTTCACCACAGGCTGCAGAGGAATCTCTGTTCCAGGGCCTGGAGCACCTCCTCCCCATCCTTCTTCACAGACCTTGGTGTCTGTAGAGTTGTTTCTCTCACATATTCTCCTCTCTCCAGCTGCCACTGCTGCACAGCAACTTTTCCTCCTTCTGAACTATGTTATCCCAGAGGAGCTACCACCATCACTGAAGCCTCAGCCGTGGCCAACAGTGGGTCCATCTTGGAGCCAGCTGGCATTGGCTCTATCAGACATAAGGGGGGGTGCTTCTAGCTGCTTTTCACAAAAGCCACCCCTGAACACACACACACACCCGCTACCAAAACCCTGCCATGCAAACCCAATACACCTAGTCTCCAATAGCAGCTTAAAAATTAATGAAACCCTTTCTAAACAGATACTACAAAGCAAGCTAGCACAAATCTTTCACCAAACAAACTTCTACACACACTTCAAAGTACGGACACTTTCATGTAAAAACTATCTTTAAGCTTAGGTGAGATTTCAGTGCCAGTTAATGTACTCTGGAAGTCCAGAAAAATGACTCATGCTGTCCAAAACTGACTGCTATGCAGATCAGTGTTCTTAGGCTGAGCATGTGTTAACAGAAGCATTGTCTAAGCTGGATACAGACCGTGTCTGACCATTAAACAATCACAGACATCAAGCCACTCCATCCATAGTCATTGGCTAAAAGTGAGGAGAAAACAAAGGCGTAGTTCTGCCTCCACAGAATCATCCAACCTCTCCTGGGCTATGCCTCGGAGACCTTGTCCACATAAAGCATGAAAATCCCTCGCAGCAAATTCCTCCTCTATGTGATAAGCGTATTGACACAAATCCAGCTCACAGATAGGAGATCTGTGGCATCTGAGGTTAGGTACAAGTAGCATTGTTACACGAAATACACCCTTCAAATCTGTATGCAATACAGCTCGGGTGTTTCCAGCCTGTTACTAATCAAGCTAGGCAGATTATTCAGTATTAACCTTAGCTCTTTTGTGTCAAAAAAAAATGTCCTGAATTAATCTGCTCTCCTTCAAACATATTTACTTCTCCATTTTGGAAGAATCTTTTCAGAAACAGTTGTTCAAAGTTCTGATTCCAAGAGAATCACCCATTGTTCCCTTTTTGCTTGTGGCAATTTGTCAGCCTTCCACCTAACAGTTATTGGGAAATGACGCAATCAGACAAACCCCTGCAAAATTTTTGCTCCTCAGAAGTCAATGAATCTATTCTTCATCCTCTGCGAGTTTATCTGTCATCAGTATCCTGATCTATTAGTTTAGGTCACTCGCAGGCCATGTTTTCCAGCATCTTCTACAATTCCCCAGTTACAACTACTATATTTTAAACTTACGTATTTTAGAAAGCAGATGCAGCACAAGCAGAAGGGTATGCCAACTCCTAGCACTGCTGTGGACCTACTGTGCAAAAATCAGATGTTCTGTAACAAAGGTTTTGTCGTCTTTCTATCAGATTATTTTTAGAATGCCCTTTTCAGTGTGGGTTTTTTTTTCCCAATCTCTTCAAGAGGCAGACTTCATCCTGAACATGCCTGCAGCCTAGTATTAGGTTAAAATTACCACACAGACAGTTGATGGGGACAACAAAGGGAACAATGGGCAAAACATGATCTACATGTATGTCTCACTAGGGCACCTGTTTTGAGTAAGGTATAATAATAATAATAACAACAACCGAAACAGCTGTATGAATGAAACAAATGCAGTTACACCAGTATAGGAGAACCTCACTGTCTGGCTCCAGTTCACCCAACAAGACTACCAGGAGTAGGAGGCTGGGGTGAATTTAAACCAGCCACAGTACATTACAGAGGAAAGTTATGAAAATGAGTTAGGAACAGGCTGAACCCAGGTCTACTTTATAAGCAGCAAAGGTAAAGACTCTTTCTCCATAGGAGAGCTTGGGGCTTGCTACAAAGACAAGAGCATGGATGAGGTACTGGAACTATACATTAACATACGTCCTTCTAAATACTGCAGCATAGTCCCTGAATTCCTTTTCTTTTGTGCCTTCCTTCCACCACTCCCACAGTCCTGCTGTTACAAAGGAAACCATCTTTGATAACGTGGGTTTGTGACGCTAGAGGGGCTGCTCAACTGCACTTCACACAAAATAGCTGTACTTGTACAAAAATAGCCAAGAACTCAGCTGCCTTTTGGGGTCCAATTTTGTAGTGGTTTCAGGAATAGATTCTGAAGCACTTCTGACAGCTCAATTTTAGTCATGAAACAGAGAGAAATTCCTCTCTCATTATCAGCTCTTTGGGCCAAACAGAGTGTTAGGGCTGGGTGTAAAGTCCTAGGACCTTGCAGCCCACCCAGTGCCTGATGCTGCCCTATGAGTTCCCAGTTATTCCTTCAGTCAGCTGCTGAGTTAAAAAAATGTGTAACTGAATCATTCAGTTCAGTACTCAAGAGGAAAAAAAGACAGAACAACCTTAAACAGATAAAGATTCTAAATTCTTAAGAGACTGGGAGACAGAAATACTTCTCCCATGGCTATTTGCCCAGAAAAGGAGACATGAGATCTATTTGCAGCATGTTAGGATGAAAAACTGGGTGATGATTTGATTTTTCCCTATTTCTCCATTAAGTTTTAGTACTTCTTGGAAACAATGTATTTCAGGGACACTTTTAATCAAGGAGAGCTACTGGAAGTCAACAGGCATCAGAAGAGCTACTGCAAGTCAATGAGGCATTAGACCTGAAAACAGCTGGCTAGTGGGTGAGGCTGCAGAGGTGAAGAGGCTGCAAGGGAGGTTGCAATACAATATCCAGAAGAGAGTGGAGCTGCAGAAGCCCAATTGTAGGAGGCAGGGTGCAATTTCAACTTAGATTGTGCTTTTCCATCATTCAGTACTCCCAGTGGTTCCCCTTCCTTGAACGTGTGTACTCACCCCTTCTTCTGGAGGGTCTGGAAGCCAGCCCAGTTCACCCTGCGCAGTACTCGTGTCGAGCAGATCCACTGAAAACCAGAAGGGAAAAAAAATAATCAAATCGGTGACCCAACTCATATGGCCTGTGAAATGGCTTCATCCTTGTCCTGTCACAGAAGACAAAGCCTGCACTTCCTTCCTCAGGAAAGGTAAAAGGTGACTCTTTGTCACCTTTTACCATCAAAAAGGATGGGAAGATACAAGACAGTGCAGCTACTCAGGAGTTAAAAGGTTTTCCTCATGTAATAGAACCCCTTCCCTTCCACCCTTCTCTCAAGTAACACCTACACACATCCAAAAAATGCAACCCTGACAAATTTTTTGCTTCCTAGAGCAGGGCCTCAAAACGGGAGCAGGAGGTTGAAGCCTATTGAAATGGGAACCCAGCATTAGCAGCTGAACACAACTTTGCTTGGAACTGGAAGGCAGCAGACACAATGAATGAGGAGGCAGGCGATCAAATAAATTACCAACACAAAAGATCAATCGGTGTGTGGCCTAGAGGTACTATTCGGCGCTTGAAGCACAGTGGGGAAGCTACAGAGGCAGCGTGAAGTCACAGAAGGGACTTTCCACCCTCACAGTATCCAAAAGCCATGAGATGCATCACTTGCTCAGACTGCTGGGCACCTCTACCTCTGACCCAGGCTGCCCACCACCTGATGGTGGCCTGAAGATCATTTCACTCCCTCTCCCCCACGACTGTTGTAGCCAGGGCAGCAAGAAAATAACTGTGGCTCTCAGCCACAGCGTTGAGGTCTCTTGCAGAATTGCCCAGCGTGGCCGTGTTAAGCCTTGGCTCCTGGAGTCACATCACAAAGGAGAAATTCAGCGGCACGTTCATTTTTAGCCCTCAGAAAAATCTGAGGACGCGATCAGAGTTTGCCCCCAAGTCTTGATCTGAAGAGAACTTTAAACAAAAATTTATCACTTTGTAGGCAAACGGGGAGAGGGGAGAGGAGTCGGAATAAGTCGTACTGCAGGACGTGCGGCTTTGTGCCTGCCTTTGGGTCTGCCAGGACAGACCGCTGGTTTCGGCGCACCTATTGCAGCCCTGCTTTGGGAACATAGGAAACAGGAAAAATTCCATGGATTCCCTCTGAGATTCCTGTGGGTGTATTCTGAGGGGTCACTCCTGAACACCTCGGAGAAGAATTTGGGGGTGAAAGGTAGGAGGGGGAAAATATTTAAATGGCATTTAAATAAGCAGATTCCCTCCCCCTCATCTGACTGCTTTACAAATGCTGCCTGCCAACTACAAGTAATAGAGTGTAAAGTGCAGATCAGCAAGAGTCCTGTGGAATGAGGAAGCAGGCTGTGGGCCCAGAATCAGAGATAAGAGGGATTGCACTGCTGTTCTCACCTCCGAAACACCCTTTCGGGATTGGGAGAAGGGAAAAGCAGGAATCCAGGTTTTGCAAGTTGGTGGTGCTCACAGCGTGGCCATACGGCAAAACCTTCCTAGCCACAGACTCCCTGTCCAGACAAGGCTCCTCGCTCCCTTCCCTTCTGCTCTCGATCTCTCTGTTTGAGATACTATTCTGGTGGTGTTGGCTCCAAAAAAAAAAAATAAATAAAAACCAACTCTTAGGGTGAGGTAGCCTGTCCTTCCAGAACCGTCACCCAGATAATATCTATCCCACGCACTTTAGGCCTGAAGCAGTGATGTGGAAGTGAGAGGGGCTGAATGACAAGTTCTAGCAGAGCAAAGGAAAAAGGAACCCAGCAGCAGCCGGGATGGGAACCTTGCAGAGCCCATGTGCCATGCCATGCCATGCCATGATGCCACTGCACTGCCAGCAGCAGTTCCTTCAGCTGCCAAGTGCCAACTTGAAGGGGCGAAGTCCACTCTCGGGGAACACCTCTCTAAAGCGAAACCCCACGGCAGGGATTCTCCAAGGAAAGGAAGAATGAGTCAGCAGGACTTATGAGAGTACTGTGGGGTTACTTAGCTCTTTGGTCCAGAGCCTCACTGCTAGGAATCTCACATGGCTGCCCAGCCCCATGGGAGGAGGTCTCCCCAAAAAGAAGAAAGACTTCAGATAAGAGAGGAGGACGCCAGGGAAATGAGCTGTTCCCAGATGGACGCGTTAAGGAAGAGTGGATCACAGACACAGCCCAAATGAGATGGTTGAGATAGACAGGGGAGAAGTTGGGAGTGAAGTCCCCGAGTGTTACTGCCAACTACTGGTCACGCACTTCGAGAAACCAGAGCCTGTGTGGAGCTACCTTATATTACTTCTCACCTGGGCTGGCCTTCTCCACATTATCTCCCAGCTGCATCCATGTAGCTGGATCCTTAATACAAATGTGCTTGTCAAGAAGGCTTTGGTAGAACACGCGGCACTCGCAGAGTCTGAGAGGAGCCCATGGCTGAACTGCCGGTTATGACTAAGCCCTCTCGATCGAGAGCCTGCAGCAGCAAAGCAGAGGGCTGTCCTGGGGATGGAAAAGCCCCAACACCTCTCCCTGTGTAAAACAGAGACTAGAGGTCTCCGGCAGGAATTAGCTGCAGGAGGAGATAGGGAACAGGACAAAGATTTACTCTTCCTCACCTCTCCATTAATAAATTCCCATTCCCTAGATACTTCATAACCGTCGTGCAACTGGCAAGATGGAAGAAAAAAGAGAGGACTATATCTAATGAAAGGGACTAGTAGAGCAGAAGAGGAAAGGAAAGGAGTTTTAAGAGTAAGAGGTGGAAGAGGAAACTGTGAAGCCCAGCTCTACCTTCCAACACTGGCGTAGGTGAAAGAGATTATCTCACCTTCCGAGCCTCCCAAAAAACAAAAAAAAATGACTGTCCGCTTGCTCACAAGGGTTAACTCCCAAGAGGGCTTCCTGAGGAAACTGCGGGGGTGTTGAGGGGGGGAGAGAAACTTTCCAAGTTTGTGTTTAAACTTGTTATCTGCAGCGCTTGTGTTTAAGGCAAACAGAGCCCGAGAATTCCCTTGGATGGCTGGATAGGCAGAGGCGTTTGTGCTTCCACAGGGATTCGGGGGGG
>NW_015090888.1:616518-658240 GCF_001431845.1 Calidris pugnax
CAGGAGTCAGAGGGGGTCTCCTGGCCTTTGTGTGTGTGTGTCCCCCACTTCAACACCCACCAGCCCTCCCCCTAAGCACCCCACTCCCTCCAGGCGGGTCGTGGTGTCCCTGAGGCCCCAAGCGTGTGGGGCAGCCCGGGTTCCCTACCCCTCAGAGAGGGGTCCCTCTCCCCCTACCCACCCCCAAACCCAACCAACCCTCCAGGCTGAGGCACCAGCGGGTCCCCGGGGAGGGGGGGGGAGGCTTACCTTCTTTCCCAGCCACCTGGAGAGCCCCAAGGAGAAGGAGCCCCAGGGAGAACTTCTTCATCCCGCCGCTCCAGGTCCTCAGCTCCATGCCGGCTGGGGAAGGGGCCCGGCTGCCGGCCCCTGCCCGCTCTCCTCCCGGCTCAGGCCTGCGAGCCCGGGCTCCCGCCGGCAGCGCATGAGCCTCTCCCGCAGCCTCCTGACGGGAGCGCACACATTGCACAACCTCCCGGCCCGGCCCGCAGTTATGATGAAAGATCAAGGCGAGTGGGTGGAGAGGCCTTACTGCCTTTACCTGTTTTAAAGGGGCTGGTCACAGACTTCCCATCTGGCAGGCAAATAAACCCACCTTAAAGGCAGCCACCTTTTTTTTTTTTTTTTTTTTTTCTTTTCTTTCTCTCTCTCCTGGGAGCCTCCCTCCACCTTTGCTCCAGTCCCCTCGGAGGCTCCCGGTTGCCACCTCCTGGGCTGCCCTCGCCACCGTCCCCCCGCGACTCTGTGGGCAATGCCCGGCCTGGCCCCCGAACTCACTCCTCCTCATCATCCTCCTCCCCTCGGGGGCCACCTGTAACTTGTAGAGATGAAAAGAGCCCGGACGCTGCGATGGAGAAGGCCCCGTCCACTTCACTCTCTGATAACATGGCTAAATCCACCCACCCAGCCACCCTCGCAGGAGGTTTTTAGGGAGTCCATGTGTAGCGGTAGCCACCCATTTTGTTCCTCAGACTGCGACAGCCGTTAATCTGGCAGAGTTACTCTTTTCCTTTCAGCAAAGCTCCTCAGCATCGGTGGAAAGTGCCTGCTTTTCAAGACAAAAGTCATGGGGGAGCAACCAAGCCAGAAGGATGCTTTATGTAGGAAGACCTTCTTACGTGGTTCCTCCTTGGAACCAGGACGTGCTTCCTCCTTGAGGGACATAAATACGAAAGAACTTGCTTTTGTGGTCTCTCTTCTGCCACTCATCAAGAATATTACTCCCACCCATACACAAGCTATTGCACCCCTCCCCATAAAATACAGGTGACTTTATTCCTCCATTAGGCTGCTTTCCTCCTCCTCTCTTCCTCCTCCTCCCCAAGGAAGGCTAAAGAAAGGACTTTGTCAGGTTGTCTAGAGAAGCTGGGGGATCTCCACCCTTGGAGATGTTCCAGACTCAACAGGACACAGTCATGAGCAACTTATCTAGCTTTGAGTCAGCCCTGCTGCAAGCAGGGGTTCGGACTATGGACCTCCTGAGGTCCCTTGCATCTAAATCTTTCAGTGAGTTCCGTGATTCTCTAACCATACATCTTGGAAAACCAAAATGTATCCCAAGATGTTGGAACGCAGGCAAGAGAAAATTGAGACCAAAAGGTTAAAATGATTAAAAGCTTTAAATTTTATATAGCACATGAAGTAAAATATCAGTACAAATAATTCAAACATTAATGTCATTCAGAGTAGTTATATCTTAAATTTATTCCAGTTTAATCCCATCTAAAGTGGTCTGTCTCAGTCTATAGTGCTAAGTCTCAGATTTTTAGCCCACCTTTCTCTCACCCCCAATACAAGGTTTCCCTGTCTACATCCCATACTTTGAGTTTGCACTGGTGTAATGTATCCATTTCAGTCTTCATCTGTACAATACTGTGCCTTCTTCAGTCTATGATGTAGCAATGGGGCAGATGGGCCAATGGCTAGCTTCTCCATTGTGATGGGACAACATAGGTGAGGCCTAGCTAAGCATGAAATGGGAAAGAACCATTTGCAACTGGAGGGTAAGGCTCTAGGGCGGCTTAGGAACTCATATCCTTCCTAAAGCAAATCAGTATGACAGCCGTACATCCAGTTCCTTGGGGCTACCTGAGTTTGCATCTGTAGAATCTCAGATGTTACAAAGCTCTGGGGTGAACACTTGGGGATACTCTGTCTCTGTTTTGTTAGTGGGCAGATACTCAGCACATTTGACCTAAACTGTTTGGAACAGGCAGGAACAGACTTACTAGGGCTTATTGGAGAGGATGGCCCAAGGAAGATTTACTTTTTTTTCCTCCTTTGGCTGATGGGGGTCAGAATTCCAGCTGACAGTGGTCAGAAATCGTTTGCACTGCTTTGTTATTTTGTAGATTAGAGTTCACCTACTGTAGCTCCCAGTAAGAATGTGTACAATGACAGTCAAACAAAATAGTCTAAAGTTACAGGAAGATCAAAATCTGCAACAAATCTATAAACAAGTGGAAATATAAAAAAAAACAGGAACTCCAAATGCCTGGAACTTTACTGATATCTGTAACAGTTTTGCTGCATTGCTTTGCCATGGGTCTTCTGCACTGAAATGCAGATCCAAGAGGAAAAAGAGGGAATCTACACAGAGGCTGAACCCGGTTGATTTGCCCATTGACAGCTTCAACAGAAAGGACAGAGATGCCAACAGAAAGAGCAGGCTTGTTTTACTGTCTGTTTCAAGGTAATACAAAAATAAGGTAATGCATTTAGTTAAAACAATAAGCTTAAACACTCTAGTTTTAAGCAGCAAAGGGAATAAGCAGGGTAATGTACCTAATAATGAAATAATATAGCGAGAGTAAAACAAAGTAAGGTAATGCACCTAATCATTACTACATAAGGTTAACTACAGTGATTAAGAAAGATACATCACAGGAGAGGTTATCCTGCCCCTCTACTCTGCCCTGGTGAGGCCCCATCTGGAGTATTGTGTCCAGTTCTGGGCTCCCCAGTTCAAGAAGGACCAGCAACTGCTGGAGAGGGTACAGAAGAGGGCTACGAAGATGATTAGGAGCCTGGAGCATCTCCCTTATGAGGAGAGGCTGAGGGACTTGGGTCTTTTTAGTCTGGAGAAGAGAAGGCTGAGGGGAGATCTGATCAATGCTTATAAATACTTAAAGGGTGTGTGTCAAGAGGACGGGGCCAGTCTTTTTTCAGTGGTGCCCAGGGATAGGACAAGAGGAAATGGGCACAACCTTGAATATAAGAAGTTCCACCTAAACATGAGGAGGAATTTCTTTACTTTGAGGGTGGCAGAGCCCTGGAAGAGGCTGCCCAGGGAGGTGGTGGAGCCTCCTTCTCTGGAGATGTTCAAAACCCGCCTGGACAAGTTCCTGTTCAACCTGCTCTAGGTGGACCTGCTTTGGCAGGGGGGTTGGACTAGATGGTCTTTGGAGGTCCCTTCCAACCCCATGTGATTCGGTGCTTCTGTGATCACCAATTGCCCTAATACTTTGCCATCATCCAGATCCCCAGTCACTGGGGAGCCCCAGTTGCAGCGAGGATTCAGAGAGCCTTTCCCAGCAATTGGGAGGTCCTATGCCGTGTGTCCACTCATAGGTGAAGTCTCCAAAGTTGCTGTATGAGGGTCCAGCTTTTATACAGTTGAATAAACAATAAACATCTTTCAAAACTTCAAGTGCAGGAACATCTGGTGTCAGCCTCCCTGTTGGATTCCGCCCAAAGCCTGGCCAGACCTTAAGGAGGAACCCATGGGAGTTTTTCTATCTATTTCGGCTTTGACCACATATCTCTCAACAAGTAACATGCCTCTAAATAAAGCACTTAGCAAGGCCAGACACCTGGTTTCACTGCCTTGCACCATGCCTCTAAATAAAGAAAGATTGTTCTGCTGGTTAACTGTTACACAATAAGTGTCACAGCAAAGCTTTACAGAGTGGCATTGAAATATATATCTATTCCTACTAAAATAGATCAATAATATGCTGCAGATACGATTAAATTGCATATATGATTAATATTATGCATATTATATAGATATTGTCGGGTTGTCAGGTTCGTCTAGAGGTCAACTTTAGTTCGAGGCCTGTTGTTCAGGCCTCAGTACTTCACCAGTATGGCGGAGTACTACAGGTGAATTATTCATACAACTGCTGACTATTTCATTGACAAGATCCTTTTGGTCGTGCATCCCAAGGTTGAATTTTTAATTTATAAACTGTTGGACAAAGCTAACTCCCTTTGTGTCTAGTGAAAAAAAAAAAAAGAATCTGCAATAACTTAATTTCAAAAACTCTGTATCTTTGCTATCATATTCTATGATTTACACCTCCACTAGCTTTTCACTGTTGTGGCTTCACAGTGAGCTTCCCAACTCTGGCATGCTTTTCAATGGTAAGAAGATAACTACATCCCTTAAACTCACTCTCAGCATGTCTTTGAGTTGAGTCTCATCCTGTGTTTCTAGTCCCTCTGAGTATTTCTGAATTGCAGGGCGTATTTTTTCCTTCCCTTTCCCAGTATCCTGTTTTGTGTATCACTGAGATTAGGTATCAAGGTGGAAAATATCACTACACAACACACCTGGGATTTCCTCCCACAGAAATGTGGGCTTGTGGTGAGGGAACTGAGGAGGAATGGTATGCACCAGGTCTTTTCTTGGTATACTTTTGGGACAGTCAAAGCTCACTCCCAAGACTGAGTTGGGACGTGCTTCTTTTGAACTGCAGTTCAGACAGAACTCTTTCATCTGTTTCTTATAAATTGTTTACTGTGTTTGCTGCTCCTCACATTTTAGAAAGAGCTGAGTTTCACCATTGTGCTGTTAAATCTCCTTCTAGATGGTGAATGAAACTGAACCTAGAAACAATCTCTACAGTTCCTCAACTTGATGTTACTTCCCAAACTATCAAACCATCCCTACATCTGACGGCCTTTAGTATTGATAACTTGAATCTGTGCATCTTGAACTGGCTTTCAGTAAGATGTTATAGTAATATAGATGTATAGGGCTCACAGGGGCCCCAATCACATTCAGCAACAAGCCCACTTCAGACTAAAGGAGACACTTGCCCACTGTTGTGCGGCCTCTGATTCATTCCTTTCATCCATGGATTCTACAGCTCTAAGAAAAATCTGTGACAGCTCTGTAGAGCATAGAGGACACCCTGTTTCAATGCTTCATTCCCTGTAGATAATTCATGCACTCTCTTTTATTCTGACCTCCGTGACCACAGTTTAATATTCTGGTGGTTTTTTTTTTTTTATCTTGGAAAGTTTTCTGGCTCTACTCCACCAGCAATTATCTTAGAATGTTTCAAACAGCTGACTTCAGACAGTCTTTCTGCAGAAAATAGGCTCCTACCATCTAGTGGTTTAAGCCGTTAAATTAGTTTTGTGTGTGGACCTTTTCATTCAGAAACTCTAGATTTCTTTTAAGCTCCTACAAAGGAGCACAAGTGACCCCTCTTGGTCATAAAGTGACCACCCCTAGCTTAGGGACTTGAGGACTTGAGCACACTTGACGGCCAGCATATTAGTGGGAGGGACTAAATGTGGACTATAAGTCCAGTATCCCTGCCTAAAACTCCACTTACTTGTTAATCAGCAACGTATGCATAGGTGTTTCTTTATCGACTGGTGCACTGGCGGGGCACCTAGTTAGGCACAGAAGTGTATTTCCACTGTTGGCTAGTCTACAGGCTTTCTGGCTTTTGTCTCTTGATAAGCTACGCTGCACAGGGTCCGCCATGCTCTTATTTGGCTTGCAAAACAGGAGGAAATTAAATAATTGTGCCACCGTGAAAATGAGGAGGAGGACCTTTCTTTTCCCCAGAAGTTACCTGAGAAAATTCTCTTGCCTTCATAGCCCAGTTCTGCTCCCCCTGGTGGTTCAGCGCATCTGGAGCCCGAGAGGTCCAGGAGCAAGATCACACCACCCATTGGGACCACCTGTAGTTTGAGGGTAATGCGTCAGGTTTTTTTTCTCTGGTGACGGCTGGGATTTTGTTTTCTTCCCAAGTTAACACTTTTGGTCCACAGTGAAACCATGAAAAACTGAGGGACCTGTTGGGGAAAAATAAAAAAAAAATAAAAAAATCTAAGCAAAACATGGCTTCACTTATATCAAGATGCTACTTTGTGGATAGGCAAGTGGAAAGCAATGCAAACCCAGGCATCATATAATCTGATTCATATTCCCATTCATAAAGCTGCCCTACGTGGTACAAGTCTGGGTCACAAGAGCAAGTTCCTTTCAAATGGATATCATAGCACATTATATATTTATTCATCAAAAACGTGCAGTTCTACACTTACCGCTCCTCTTTGAGAGCACATGCTTCCTGGGCACATTTGAATGTATTTATTTATCTTGGTGGAATGAAGTTTTCGCTTTTTCATTACTTTTGTTCCTGACCTCAGGGGGAAATAAAAAAAAAAAGGAAGAAAAAAAAGCACAATTCAATTTCTCCTTGAGCGTCACCAACACAACAGCATATGTATGATAAACGTAACATCTGACCCAGAGAAATTTGATTTCTGGTAGAGATGCTCACTCTAGCGTTAGATTTCCAAAATTATACTAAAAATTGGCAAGATGCAGGGACTGAACAGCAAGGGATCCTTTGTCTGTGGTGGTATATGTGTCCGTGCGTCTGTCCACGCAGCTGTAAACCAATTTTCTCTGGTCTTTGTTTTGGTGAGAGCCTTAAGGGACAAGGACTCCATCTTCTGAGTTTTGCATTGTTGATTTTTATCATAACTGTGTCTTACTCCTCGTTTCCGTGCAGCACTAAGCAAAACTATTGCTATACCTCATTGCCTTGGGTCTCTCAAGATAAAATCTAAGCAAAACTTAAGTGAAACTCAAGCGTCGAAGATGCTAAAAGCAGTGTGAGTCTTCCAATTTGAACTATGTTAACAACATATAAATAATTACTGCAGAGGTTGTGGTATCTCCCAGCTACATCCTGAACATCCCTAAACTGTACTGCACGGCAGCCTGTTAAGCATCTAAGTACTTGTCTGTGTGAAAGCACTTGGGAATGTTAATTCACAGCTCTACAGTTCATTCTAATGAATTTTCCCAAGGTTTCCTGTTTAGGAAAGCCTACATTTATTACAAGAGGTCTGGTTAACAGCCCCAAAATGGAACTTATCACAAGAATAAGCATTTCCATGACATTGCTGTTACAGGCCCTCGCCACTAATATTTTTTCCTTGAACTCCCTGCCTCTATATCCTGAAAATAACACAGGTAAATCCCTAGTCTTACACACATACTGAAAAGCCTACTAAGTGAAAAAAATATCACAATAAATGATCAAGTATAAAAAGGCGCTTGGGCTTAGATGTTTCCCAGAAGTGATATGACAAAATTAAAATCAATGGTTTCCCCTGGAAAAACACTAATATATGTCACTGCAGCAATTCCTCAACGTGTTTCTCTTCAGTTTAATACGGTTTCTGGAATAGCTTTTTAGAATGGTTTTCACAGAAATTACTTAGGGAAGGAGATGTTACCTGAATGAATAATAACAGGAATGCACTAGGCAGATGGTACAGAGATCTAGGAGCTCATTTCTGCCAGACTTCAAAAGTGGCCGTTCAGCTGCCTTTGCGTTTTCCGTGGCAATAACAAAACCAGCTTTGGAGAACTCCCAGCTCTCCCTATATGCTTTAAGCAATTTCGAAGCAAACCTCTGAGATTTTTTTTGTTTTCTTTTGACAAAAGAAAGTTGGTGGTGTTCTTAGAGTTGTCTAAAATATTTTGATGTGGAGCTGCAGTATGATTTTCACTTGAAAAATCTCATTTTTCAAGTAGAAAATCCTTGCAGTTTGTATGGGATTGAGAAGTTTCCAGTCAGATTTTTTCTTTATTTTTTTGGATGAAAAATAACATGAAAAGAGTAATTATTTTCTTGCTGAAAATGAGTAAAGATTGACATTAAATATTTGATTCATGGTGCAGCTTTGAGAAAGACGGAAATCCAGAATAGCTAGCATACTACAATAACTGAGACGTGCATCTTATGTTAGTCGTCGTCTCCTTTATTTTCTTTTTTTGTTATTTCTATAACTGCCCTCTTATTTTTCTTTTTCCTCTGTGCACTTTATTTGTTAAATTTTAATTCTATGTCAGCATTTCATTATTCTTTTAAATCCCTCTCTTCCTCCCTCGTAATTTTAAACCTCTCTAGATTTGACTACTTTTTTTCTTGTCTTTATTTTTTTTTTTTTTTTTTCTTTTCTTTCTCTCTCTCCTGGGAGCCTCCCTCCACCTTTGCTCCAGTCCCCTCGGAGGCTCCCGGTTGCCACCTCCTGGGCTGCCCTCGCCACCGTCCCCCCGCGACTCTGTGGGCAATGCCCGGCCTGGCCCCCGAACTCACTCCTCCTCATCATCCTCCTCCCCTCGGGGGCCACCTGTAACTTGTAGAGATGAAAAGAGCCCGGACGCTGCGATGGAGAAGGCCCCGTCTACTTCACTCTCTGATAACATGGCTAAATCCACCCACCCAGCCACCCTCGCAGGAGGTTTTTAGGGAGTCCATGTGTAGCGGTAGCCACCCATTTTGTTCCTCAGACTGCGACAGCCGTTAATCTGGCAGAGTTACTCTTTTCCTTTCAGCAAAGCTCCTCAGCATCGGTGGAAAGTGCCTGCTTTTCAAGACAAAAGTCATGGGGGAGCAACCAAGCCAGAAGGATGCTTTATGTAGGAAGACCTTCTTACGTGGTTCCTCCTTGGAACCAGGACGTGCTTCCTCCTTGAGGGACATAAATACGAAAGAACTTGCTTTTGTGGTCTCTCTTCTGCCACTCATCAAGAATATTACTCCCACCCATACACAAGCTATTGCACCCCTCCCCATAAAATACAGGTGACTTTATTCCTCCATTAGGCTGCTTTCCTCCTCCTCTCTTCCTCCTCCTCCCCAAGGAAGGCTAAAGAAAGGACTTTGTCAGGTTGTCTAGAGAAGCTGGGGGATCTCCACCCTTGGAGATGTTCCAGACTCAACAGGACACAGTCATGAGCAACTTATCTAGCTTTGAGTCAGCCCTGCTGCAAGCAGGGGTTCGGACTATGGACCTCCTGAGGTCCCTTGCATCTAAATCTTTCAGTGAGTTCCGTGATTCTCTAACCATACATCTTGGAAAACCAAAATGTATCCCAAGATGTTGGAACGCAGGCAAGAGAAAATTGAGACCAAAAGGTTAAAATGATTAAAAGCTTTAAATTTTATATAGCACATGAAGTAAAATATCAGTACAAATAATTCAAACATTAATGTCATTCAGAGTAGTTATATCTTAAATTTATTCCAGTTTAATCCCATCTAAAGTGGTCTGTCTCAGTCTATAGTGCTAAGTCTCAGATTTTTAGCCCACCTTTCTCTCACCCCCAATACAAGGTTTCCCTGTCTACATCCCATACTTTGAGTTTGCACTGGTGTAATGTATCCATTTCAGTCTTCATCTGTACAATACTGTGCCTTCTTCAGTCTATGATGTAGCAATGGGGCAGATGGGCCAATGGCTAGCTTCTCCATTGTGATGGGACAACATAGGTGAGGCCTAGCTAAGCATGAAATGGGAAAGAACCATTTGCAACTGGAGGGTAAGGCTCTAGGGCGGCTTAGGAACTCATATCCTTCCTAAAGCAAATCAGTATGACAGCCGTACATCCAGTTCCTTGGGGCTACCTGAGTTTGCATCTGTAGAATCTCAGATGTTACAAAGCTCTGGGGTGAACACTTGGGGATACTCTGTCTCTGTTTTGTTAGTGGGCAGATACTCAGCACATTTGACCTAAACTGTTTGGAACAGGCAGGAACAGACTTACTAGGGCTTATTGGAGAGGATGGCCCAAGGAAGATTTACTTTTTTTTCCTCCTTTGGCTGATGGGGGTCAGAATTCCAGCTGACAGTGGTCAGAAATCGTTTGCACTGCTTTGTTATTTTGTAGATTAGAGTTCACCTACTGTAGCTCCCAGTAAGAATGTGTACAATGACAGTCAAACAAAATAGTCTAAAGTTACAGGAAGATCAAAATCTGCAACAAATCTATAAACAAGTGGAAATATAAAAAAAAACAGGAACTCCAAATGCCTGGAACTTTACTGATATCTGTAACAGTTTTGCTGCATTGCTTTGCCATGGGTCTTCTGCACTGAAATGCAGATCCAAGAGGAAAAAGAGGGAATCTACACAGAGGCTGAACCCGGTTGATTTGCCCATTGACAGCTTCAACAGAAAGGACAGAGATGCCAACAGAAAGAGCAGGCTTGTTTTACTGTCTGTTTCAAGGTAATACAAAAATAAGGTAATGCATTTAGTTAAAACAATAAGCTTAAACACTCTAGTTTTAAGCAGCAAAGGGAATAAGCAGGGTAATGTACCTAATAATGAAATAATATAGCGAGAGTAAAACAAAGTAAGGTAATGCACCTAATCATTACTACATAAGGTTAACTACAGTGATTAAGAAAGATACATCACAGGAGAGGTTATCCTGCCCCTCTACTCTGCCCTGGTGAGGCCCCATCTGGAGTATTGTGTCCAGTTCTGGGCTCCCCAGTTCAAGAAGGACCAGCAACTGCTGGAGAGGGTACAGAAGAGGGCTACGAAGATGATTAGGAGCCTGGAGCATCTCCCTTATGAGGAGAGGCTGAGGGACTTGGGTCTTTTTAGTCTGGAGAAGAGAAGGCTGAGGGGAGATCTGATCAATGCTTATAAATACTTAAAGGGTGTGTGTCAAGAGGACGGGGCCAGTCTTTTTTCAGTGGTGCCCAGGGATAGGACAAGAGGAAATGGGCACAACCTTGAATATAAGAAGTTCCACCTAAACATGAGGAGGAATTTCTTTACTTTGAGGGTGGCAGAGCCCTGGAAGAGGCTGCCCAGGGAGGTGGTGGAGCCTCCTTCTCTGGAGATGTTCAAAACCCGCCTGGACAAGTTCCTGTTCAACCTGCTCTAGGTGGACCTGCTTTGGCAGGGGGGTTGGACTAGATGGTCTTTGGAGGTCCCTTCCAACCCCATGTGATTCGGTGCTTCTGTGATCACCAATTGCCCTAATACTTTGCCATCATCCAGATCCCCAGTCACTGGGGAGCCCCAGTTGCAGCGAGGATTCAGAGAGCCTTTCCCAGCAATTGGGAGGTCCTATGCCGTGTGTCCACTCATAGGTGAAGTCTCCAAAGTTGCTGTATGAGGGTCCAGCTTTTATACAGTTGAATAAACAATAAACATCTTTCAAAACTTCAAGTGCAGGAACATCTGGTGTCAGCCTCCCTGTTGGATTCCGCCCAAAGCCTGGCCAGACCTTAAGGAGGAACCCATGGGAGTTTTTCTATCTATTTCGGCTTTGACCACATATCTCTCAACAAGTAACATGCCTCTAAATAAAGCACTTAGCAAGGCCAGACACCTGGTTTCACTGCCTTGCACCATGCCTCTAAATAAAGAAAGATTGTTCTGCTGGTTAACTGTTACACAATAAGCGTCAAAGCAAAGCTTTACAGAGTAGCATCAAAAAATATATATATTCCTACTAAAATAGATCAATAATATGCTGCAGATACGATTAAATTGCATATACGATTAATATTATGCATATTATATATATTTTGGCTTGTCAGATTCATCTAGGGGTCAACTTCAGTTTGAGGCCTGTTGTTGAGGCCTCAGTACTTCACCAGTACGGTGGAGTACTACAGGTGAATTATTCATACAACTCTGCTGACTATTTCATTGACAAGATCCTTTTGGTCGTGCATCCCAAGGTTGAATTTTTAATTTATAAACTGTTGGACAAAGCTAACTCCCTTTGTGTCTAGTGAAAAAAAAAAAAAGAATCTGCAATAACTTAATTTCAAAAACTCTGTATCTTTGCTATCATATTCTATGATTTACACCTCCACTAGCTTTTCACTGTTGTGGCTTCACAGTGAGCTTCCCAACTCTGGCATGCTTTTCAATGGTAAGAAGATAACTACATCTCTTAAACTCACTCTCAGCATGTCTTTGAGTTGAGTCTCATCCTGTGTTTCTAGTCCCTCTGAGTATTTCTGAATTGCAGGGCATATTTTTTCCTTCCCTTTCCCAGTATCCTGTTTTGTGTATCACTGAGATTAGGTATCAAGGTGGAAAATATCACTACACAACACACCTGGGATTTCCTCCCACAGAAATGTGGGCTTGTGGTGAGGGAACTGAGGAGGAATGGTATGCACCAGGTCTTTTCTTGGTATACTTTTGGGACAGTCAAAGCTCACTCCCAAGACTGAGTTGGGACGTGCTTCTTTTGAACTGCAGTTCAGACAGAACTCTTTCATCTGTTTCTTATAAATTGTTTACTGTGTTTGCTGCTCCTCACATTTTAGAAAGAGCTGAGTTTCACCATTGTGCTGTTAAATCTCCTTCTAGATGGTGAATGAAACTGAACCTAGAAACAATCTCTACAGTTCCTCAACTTGATGTTACTTCCCAAACTATCAAACCATCCCTACATCTGACGGCCTTTAGTATTGATAACTTGAATCTGTGCATCTTGAACTGGCTTTCAGTAAGATGTTATAGTAATATAGATGTATAGGGCTCACAGGGGCCCCAATCACATTCAGCAACAAGCCCACTTCAGACTAAAGGAGACACTTGCCCACTGTTGTGCGGCCTCTGATTCATTCCTTTCATCCATGGATTCTACAGCTCTAAGAAGAAGGAGACACTTGCCCTTGTTGTGTGGCCTCTGATTCATTCCTTTCATCCATGGATTCTACAGCTCTAAGAAAAATCTGTGACAGCTCTGTAGAGCATAGAGGACACCCTGTTTCAATGCTTCATTCCCTGTAGATAATTCATGCACTGTCTCTTATTCTGACCTCCGTGACCACAGTTTAATATTCTGGTGGTTTTTTTTTTTTTATCTTGGAAAGTTTTCTGGCTCTACTCCACCAGCAATTATCTTAGAATGTTTCAAACAGCTGACTTCAGACAGTCTTTCTGCAGAAAATAGGCTCCTACCATCTAGTGGTTTAAGCCGTTAAATTAGTTTTGTGTGTGGACCTTTTCATTCAGAAACTCTAGATTTCTTTTAAGCTCCTACAAAGGAGCACAAGTGACCCCTCTTGGTCATAAAGTGACCACCCCTAGCTTAGGGACTTGAGGACTTGAGCACACTTGACGGCCAGCATATTAGTGGGAGGGACTAAATGTGGACTATAAGTCCAGTATCCCTGCCTAAAACTCCACTTACTTGTTCATCAGCAACGTATGCATAGGTGTTTCTTTATCTACTGGTGCCCTGGCTGGGCACCTAGTTAGGCACAGAAGTGTATTTCCACTGTTGGCTAGTCTACAGGCTTTCTGGCTTTTGTCTCTTGATAAGCTACGCTGCACAGGGTCCGCCATGCTCTTATTTGGCTTGCAAAACAGGAGGAAATTAAATAATTGTGCCACCGTGAAAATGAGGAGGAGGACCTTTCTTTTCCCCAGAAGTTACCTGAGAAAATTCTCTTGCCTTCATAGCCCAGTTCTGCTCCCCCTGGTGGTTCAGCGCATCTGGAGCCCGAGAGGTCCAGGAGCAAGATCACACCACCCATTGGGACCACCTGTAGTTTGAGGGTAATGCGTCAGGTTTTTTTTCTCTGGTGACGGCTGGGATTTTGTTTTCTTCCCAAGTTAACACTTTTGGTCCACAGTGAAACCATGAAAAACTGAGGGACCTGTTGGGGAAAAATAAAAAAAAAATAAAAAAATCTAAGCAAAACATGGCTTCACTTATATCAAGATGCTACTTTGTGGATAGGCAAGTGGAAAGCAATGCAAACCCAGGCATCATATAATCTGATTCATATTCCCATTCATAAAGCTGCCCTACGTGGTACAAGTCTGGGTCACAAGAGCAAGTTCCTTTCAAATGGATATCATAGCACATTATATATTTATTCATCAAAAACGTGCAGTTCTACACTTACCGCTCCTCTTTGAGAGCACATGCTTCCTGGGCACATTTGAATGTATTTATTTATCTTGGTGGAATGAAGTTTTCGCTTTTTCATTACTTTTGTTCCTGACCTCAGGGGGAAATAAAAAAAAAAAGGAAGAAAAAAAAGCACAATTCAATTTCTCCTTGAGCGTCACCAACACAACAGCATATGTATGATAAACGTAACATCTGACCCAGAGAAATTTGATTTCTGGTAGAGATGCTCAGGACTTCTTCAACTAAGTTGTAGAAAAATAGGATTATAATATTTTCAGCAATTGAATCAGAGCTCAAAGTATAGCAATAGTAATCTCTGCATGACATGTACATACTTCTCTGTAATTTGTTCCTGTTCTTCTGGTTGTGGTTTCCCATTCTTGGATTAATCATGCATAAGTGTGAAAATACCTCACTAACATTGAAAAAATCATTAACATTAATGATATGCAGCAAGCACCAATATCACTAGTCACAGCGTCATTTTAAATTGTTTTCTACACTGATAGATGAATGAGTTAATCTTTTAACTTCTGGATTTTTAAATAGAAATTTTAAAGCTTTTATGTGTGTTTCAAATCTGCAGTTGTATTTATGGTCCTCTTCTTGACAAATTAGAATTGCCTCCACAATCTAACATCCCTCATTTCTTGCTGTTGTAGCTTAATCTTGGTGTTGCTGTATTGCTGTCCTGTGCAGAAATGAAATAGCTGCCACTGGTCTCTGTGGTAGCAACCTATGTTCATCCTGAGTGGTTTCAGTGTTGACATCAAGAGAAGATGTTTGAAACAGACACATTGCTGCCTTGCAGGTGGAAAGAGGACATTGATCGCGGTAACATCTTCCCAACCCACTGCCAGCTTTATTCCCAGTTCAGCTTCCAACTTGATTTATGAAACTTGAACTCTTAATTAAACCAAAATGAGTGCTGAGAACAAGTGCAGACCAAAACCACAATAAAACGCGACACAGATTTTAGGTGACCTGGTTTTCAGCAGCGACTAGGCTAGAGGCCATATGCTGCTGAGCCATCTGGTCTTCCCTCAGCTTTACATACCAATTTGTAGAACCAGTCTTATATCATTACATACCAATTTGTCAAGCCAGACTGTCTCATATCTTTGCACTTAATGCAGATAAAGCCAAGGGTACACAGTGGGTGGGTATTGACCTTCCCATTCTCACTTTTTCCCAGACTTGTCTAGAAGATAACTGAGCACGGCAGGATCTTCAGAGCCAAGAGCTTTAGGTTAGGGATACGGTGCTGGGATTATTAATAGCACCTTCAGTCAGCTTTTTGATGTGGAGATGATGGCAGGGTGAAGTGAAACTGACTCTGAAACCAACCAGCTGGCACGGAGCTTCACCTCATTCCTCAACTCCACTTTGGTCTCCTGATTATTTCTTGTCCTACGTTCCTGGTTGCTTCCTGAGGCAGTCCTGTAAAGGGGACTTAATGCTGGCACAGCAACCCAGATGGAAAATGAAAAGCTCTTAGAGTCTAGAAATTTTTGATTCTGAGAGGGGAAAGGCAGAATATTTAAGCATCTTTGTTCCCCATTAGCCTGTTTATAGGGGTGTGGACTTTATTTTTTAATATCATATAGGATCCTATCAGATTTTATATGCTGGGTAAGTAATTTCATATAATGTGACAAAACAATCTCAGGAAGGACTTATCTCCCTTCTTCCATAAATCTTCTATCTATTAATATCTTAGAGAGACACTCCTATAACATTCTAGTTTTTATCATAGTAAGGTCAATATGGCTATTGTCCTCAGCATGTTGAATAAGAAACATATGGAAAACAGGGGCCTTTTCTCAATAAAGCAAATCACCACTATTGAAAGCTTTTCACCTTCATGATATTAAAGTCTGCTTTCCAGCTTTAATCCTACCCCTACATCCATTTTCACTGGCTACAACTCCATTGTTGTAAATAGCTGTATTAATTTCACCTTGATGCTTTCTTTCCGCCTCAGACCAAAGGACAAAAGAAGCTATTTGGGCAAATATAGGATTATCAGCAGGTTTTCTAATCTTTGAAAGAATCCAGAAGAAGGGATGCTGGTGGAGTCACTTTCCACATAAGCCAGAATGGATAGGCTGTGATACCATGCCTCTGCCAAGGGGAGCTGAATACATTGAAACTTCTTCATGTTCTTAAAATTAGACTTCTGGCAGAATTTTAATTTCCCTAATCCATAACAGAAACACATCCCCTTAGTAAATTTTTTGCATTTAGACTCCTAGAAAAGTAAGGAAGTATTTTTAATGTAAGTTCATTTAATTCTTTTAGGATAGCGATTATTTATAGGAACAATGTTTAGGAAATGTCTTCACTGGATTGCCAGCAAAACTGACAGTGTGCATAAAAAAGGAGCTTTCATTGGTTTCTCTGTTCTAAAAAGGAGACTTCACAGGTATCCTACCAGTATTGTTGGTATTAGTGGCACTCAGAAGAAAAAAAAATTTGGCACTCAAGCTACCACTTCGAAGGACCTCCTTGGGTATGTCTTTGAGTGGTGTGTACTGGACCTTGAGTACCCTGGATATTGCTCAGTGTCTCTGCCATTATCCTCCAAACCCTCTTCATTTTTGAGCACATGGACCACACTGATGAGATCTTACAGGCCTTACAGGTTGAGCTCTGGCTCCCAATCTCTGATGAGATCTGTGTTCTCATCCAGTGCCTTGCTCAGGGCAGCCTTTACAAAATTAATTACAAGGATGAATACTCTGTTTATGGCTGCGCAAAGCACGAAGGGGTTCTTATAGAAGTCTTAGCTGGTTTCATTGGAAACCCTCATGATACCTGTGCTTGCCAGATCTCAGACCTCTGCAAATTTTTGGATGTATGCATTCTCTTTCCAAGATAGGACAGGACTATTTGTGGTTGAATGCAGGTCCCCAACCGTACTTATTCACTGGGGGGTCTTGAGACCCTACCCAACCCAGACAGTTATGATGACCATGGAAAGATCTTTGCCCTATCCATCTTTGGAGGTGGAGTATGTAGTGGTCTAACTCTGCACTGCCTGGCTGGATCTTGCTGTTCCCTGTGACGTTCTAAAACACACTTAAAAATTTTCATATTTTTTCTGTGCTCATGCCCTACAGGAGGATGTTGCTGTCTTACTTCACCTGGGCACTCTCCAGCTCTCAACAAACAGTGCACTGGGTCAACGGGACTGAAACAGCCACTTGTAAAGAAGGGTGGGGGTGGGTGGAAAAGGGACCTCAGGCAGGTCCTGGCAATTCAAAGGTAATATTTTAAAAGAGTTCTGACATATATATTATTGCCACTCTTATATCATAAGCTTTCCTCTTGCCACTCTTCCCCCTGAGTCCTCTCTATTGATCTATACAGTCAAGCCCCAAGCACTCAACCCAGCTGGACACAGGAAAGGGGCAGAATGTGCCGTGAATAGGTGTAGGAATACCTATGGGGACAGGATGAAGGATAGTCTTGGGCGCTGGGATATCTCCTCACTCCATTCATCTGCGAGGACGTTGAGTGGAGTCTTCGCAGAAAGCCTCCATTGCTCGTTGTGCTTCCCACATGTATCTCACAACTAAGGAGCTGGGAGTCTCGCCTGGCTGCTGTTTCAGTCATAGAATCATGGAATCATAGAATCGTCTAGGTTGGAAGAGACCCTTGGGATCATCGAGTCCAACCATCTACCCTACTCTACAAAGTCCTCCCCTACACCATGTCCCTTAGCACTGCATCTAAACGTCCCTTAAACACAGCCAGGGATGGTGACTCCACCACCTCCCTGGGCAGCCTGTTCCAATGCCCGACCACTCTTTCGGTGAAAAATTCTTTCCTAATGTTCAATCTAAACCTACCCTGTTGGAGCTTGAAATGTCACCCCTCCCAAAGGCATCATCCATATCCTTGCAGTGAGGACAAGTCTGCTGAAGTGCCCTCTCAATCATGAGAAATACCTGTAGTTCAGGCCACAGCCCTGCTGTCTTCTCACAGCTAGCAGCAGATGGTAGTAGTATCTCTGCTATCCCATGCCCACAGCTAACGGAAACACGTGAGGGCCTCCACCAAGGTTTTGATCAGTATTATAAACCTCAGTGTCTTTCTGTCCCTTAGTTTTACTGCTAGGTTTTTGAGCTTATCAATACCTTCTAGAAACCTCTGCTGTAGAATCTCAGAAAGGACCTCTGGAGGTCTCTAATCCAGCCCACTGCTCACAGCAGGATTAACTTCAAAGCTTGATTTGACTTGACAGGATTTGGAATTGATGCTTCAGTTTTGTCCTATGCTCTTTACAGTTATTTACTATCTTCAAATCCCTTAATAGCATTTGATTCAAAGTACTTCTCTAATGCACTTCTAAAGTACTTCTCTATTAGTAAATAATGTGCTTTTATTGAGACCCTCCCTTACTCATTTTTGGAAGACCTGACAGGTGATTAAAATGTTCACTACAGCTTTGATCATTTTAAATAATGCAGCTAAACCTTTGCTCTACAGCAGTAATTAGGTATTCATTGACATGAGAGCCAATATTCTGTGTTAATGTTTTAGGCTGGCTATACTGTCAGCTTGAAGGCAGCTTTTAATGTGAGTTCTAAATTCTACATCTCTCTTTTGTCAGATGGCTCCAAGTTAACTTCCTTAGTTAAACTGCCGGTTTTTTACATTAATCAAATCCACTTACCATAATTTTTAATGTGTTTCTTCTCCCAGAGAAAGAAAATAAGAAAGAAATTGCTCTCTCAATCTGCCAAGGGAGAGAGCTGAGGGCATCTGGAGTGTCGAAGCAGAAGCAGAGAAACAGAAGCAAACCTTTTAATTTTTCCTCAACAATTTGATATGTAAGAGGTGGGTTCTGAATCACAGGGGCTGTTTGGGCCTTTAAAGAGCCATGGGGGAGTAAAGTATTAAATAAAATAATGAAGTTGGTCCCCCCCCCTCAGCCCCAGCCCTGTTCCTGTCCAAAACTGATTTTCCCTAATTTGTTTGAATCATCCTGTTCCACCTACATGTAGGAAACACACAAAATAACACTCCTTTGCACCTTTCAGACTCTTACGTCTGCTGCAGTCCAGCTTGTGCTATAACTCTCACTGATTTTGCTAAAGAAATGACTGCAGCAGTGGGATTATTAATTTTGCTATGATAGATTTTAACACTCGTTCCTCAATCCTCCTTATTTATATGATATAGTCTTTCCTGATAAAAGTCATATGATAAGACCAGTATCTTAGCCTTTATGTTTCCATAGGAACAATCCAAACCTGAAGTATCTCCCTGTAAAAGGAAAGATTGCTTCTTGCAAAACAGGCATAGGAAAGTCATGTTCTTGTGAAATTGATGGCACTTTCATTTTCGTTATGTAGAATAATTCAAAGTAAGAGGAGTATACACTAATGATCTTTCCACTTGTGATGGGATGCTGGAACACAGCCTTCTGCTAAGCTTGGAGAAGACCACAGCTTAATTTCCATTTCTTTCTAGGCATGGGCTTTCTTCTTCTAAACTTCCAGTAACCCTCTTTAGATTTTTTTTGGTGCTGATAAACTTACCAGTCTAAATTTTTTTATTGACTCTCCAGTTTCCAGTTTCTACTTTCACCTTTACAGAAAAATAATGAACCCAATACAGCAGCTTTGTGTTGGTATTTTGATTGTGTTCAGATGACCATGAGTGTAAACATGAGTATGTACGTGATCACAGAAGCGAGACCACAAATCAATCAAAGCTCTTCTTCCTCACAAGTCATTAAAGCATTTTCCTTTAGGAAAAGTGCTACAAGTTATAAGAAAGGTTATAAAACCTTTCTTAGGTTGGGTTTTTAGGTGTTTTTTTTTAGCAGAGATGTCTTTTTGGCATATATGTAATGCATATTGAATTCTGCCTGGATATTTGCCGTAGAGAAGTCTATGGAGAATCTGGTCCTAACATGGGTTATGGGGATGTTTTCCAAGAAACGCATACTTGTTCTAATAAAATTTACCACACACGCACACCACAGCCCTGATAGTATCCCAGTTCAGCTGAGCTATTTTCTTCCTCCTCAACATTTTCCTGAGGACCCCTCTGATTTCCTTGTTCCTCAGGCTATAAATGAGGGGATACAGCAGTGGAGTAATGTTGGTGTAGACCAGAGACACCATCTTGTCTCGGGTCGGCGAGTAACTGGACTTAGGGCGAATGTATATGAAGGTGGCACATCCGTAGTGTAGCAAGGTGATGGCCAAGTGTGAAACGCAGGTGGAAAAGGCCTTGCCCCTTCCCACAGAGGAGGTGACGTGTAACAAGGCAGCAGCAATGCAAACGTAGGAGGTGAGGATCAAGAGGAAGGGGAGCAGCAGCAGGAGCACACAGGCAGCCAGCAAGGGCAGCTCAGGGGTGTAACTCTGGGTGCAGGCCAGGTGTAGCACGGCAGGGACATCACAGAAGAAGTGGTTGATACGACGCGACCGGCAGAAAGGTAGGCGGAAAACAGCCACCGTCAACCCCAGGGCAATGGCGAAGCCTCCCAGACAGCATGCCACAGCCAGCCTGAGGCAGAGCCCCTCGCTCATCACAGCCACGTAGTGAAGGGGCCGACAGATGGCAACGTAGCGGTCGTAGGACATGGCCACCAAGAGGAAGCATTCAGCCCCACCGAGGGCCACAAAGAGGTGCATCTGTGCAGCACAGCCTATGAAAGAGATGGTGCTGCCGTCCACCACTACCAGGCTGAGGAGCGCCTTAGGGACAATGACTAAGGTATAGCAGAGCTCAATGACAGAGAGCTGACAGAGGAAGAAGAGCATGGGAGGACGGGAAGGCTCCATAACCACTGCCATGAAGATCATCACGTTCCCTGCCAATGTGACCAAATGGACAACGAGAAAGATAAGGAAGAAGAGGACCCGAAGACAGAGCAGCTCGGAGAAGCCGAGCAGGAGGAACTCCATGGTTGGATCAGTGCTCTTATTGTCTCTCTCCATGCAGCCTTCACATGGCATCTATGGGGAAAGAAACAGAAGGGGGACAGGTGAATTTGACCTGATGTTTGGCAATCAATTCCATATAGGAAATCATCTTGCAGTACTGTAGAACCAGTGTAGTAAAGCTCATTTTGTGATGAAGAAAGTGATTTCATTTGAAAACAAAACTGATTTCGCTCAGTCACATTCAACTCACCCTCAGACCTGTGTTCTCACAACCAGCAAGGTTCTTGGGCCCAAATCATCTGCCTGGGATTCATTGCCGCAACATTGATGACAAGGAATGTCAGCTGTTGGGTCTACATCACTTCTTTTGAGCTGTTCTTAGGTTGGTGACCAAGTGCAGGTTTTGCAAAAGTATTAGGTACCCTTTAGGAGTTGACACTGGTTAGTCTCTCGGTCTTGTTCTGCTTTTGAGAGTCATCATTGCACTCTCCCTCCTAATCTGAGTGTCCCAAGAAGCTGCAGATGGGTGTGTTGGGGTCTTGATGACCATCAACACCTAGGTCTTTCACACACTGCAGACATTCTGCTACTGCTCCTTCTGGTGCTTCCACTCCCAGACAGACCCATTTGTTCTCTATTCACACCAATATTGTAGTTCTCTACATCTGTGCCGGAGATGTACAGGGGCAACCAGACAGTGAGCTGAAGCTTCTGCTCTACAGTCTGACTCCAATAAGTGGGAATTTGAGGTGTTCGCTGACTTTCTTCTCCCTTCCCTACAATGGATCGGCCTCAAAGTTCATACAGAAATAGGGTTTCAAAAGGAAGGAGTCAGGGGTTAGGCATGAGGATTCCAAAACTGAAGCTGACATTTTGGCTGCTGATATTTAGCCTGGCTCTGCACTTTGGCATCAGAGTTAAAGTAAACAAATTCCAAACTCAAACCCAAAGATTTTCGCAGCAGCATACTCTGTATAGCAATTTTTAAAAGAAAATACAAAGCTTCTATCTTGGACGTAGAGAGAATGAGAATGTGTTTTGCACAGGAAGAATGGCAAGTTCCTAGGAATGTGGGGTGATGCAAAGCTGTTTAAGTTGTAAAGATCTAGAAAAGATGTTTAGATCTTTCGAGAGCCGTATCATAATAAATTACATATACTGGTCATAGGCAAACAGTGCTCTTTGCTCATGTGTTCATCATGTCATGAAATATTTAGTACAAGGAGTAATTCCAACTCTCTCTACACTTTACTGTAAACTAGGAATAAAAGCAGAGATTCCTTGCAGACTTCTGCTCACATCAAAAACCAAGCAAAATTTAAGTATGAAAAAAGCTGGAAAGTCACATTAAATATTTCAATGCCATCAAAAGCAAATAGAAGGAATGGAACATGATGGGAAAAATTATTAGTGGAGACAGGGATTTCCTGAACATCTTAAAAAAGCTCCAGAAACAAATAATCAATAAAGTTGAGGAGGTGAGTCTGATAAGTCTACGTGCCTTTGCCTGTATTTTTGCCACTTCAGTTGCTGGAACTTGCTGCCCCAAGGTTTCCTTGCAATCCAGTATCTCAGCAGGATTCAAAACATCTGGGGACTCAGGTGAATAATGAAAACATCCATTACATTACCTCAGATGCAAAACTAGGAATTAAATCTATGTTTCAGAGCATAAGTCAGCAAAATGACTGAGTTAGGAAGAAACTTTACCATAAGCTCCAAGACAAAAAAATGGACAGTCAGTGAAGACCAAGAGGAGCTCTTCAGAGAGTGTAGATGGAGCAGTGATCTTGCAAAAGCAGGTAACTCAGCAAGGACTACTGCTAGACACAGTTCCCAGTGGTTATAAAGCCATGGCTAACTCCTACATCCACTGTTTTCTCCTGCAGGAGCTCCCAGACAGCTATTCTGAACAGTCTGGCTATAAAGCTTTCTTGACACTGTATGCGAGCAGTAGGTCTTCACAGATAAAAGGAGTAAGGGGTTGACATGTGATCTCAAGACTGTGGACTCAATCACTGGGAACCAGCTGGGGCTCCCACAACTCCAAGTACTGAGACTTTCAGGGGATTCTACTACGCACAACAAAGCTGAAGAGCGGGGAAGAAATAGGGGTTTCCCTTCCTTTCGTTTGGAGCTGATCACTGCAATGGCAACATACCGTCTCTGGGCTAGAAGATAAGGAAATAGACACTTCTTCCTCTTGAGGATGTGTGTGGGTCAGTCTGGGCTGCGATTCTGTTTCTTGCCCAGTCTGGGGTCCCTCTGGCTGTGCGCGTCCCTAGAGTCGACGTTTTCTTTCAGCATTTCGTAATCATCCTCTCTTCTCTTCTCCAGGACCCAGCTCCTTATGTACAATCTGACACAGAGGTCTTTCCTCTTCCCCGCTGCCTCTGCCCTCCCCCCATGAGTGACAGGCAGTTCCATTCCTCCCATGAAAAGGGAGTTTGCAGTTTTTCTCTAAATCAAGCAACAGAATGTGATTGCGCCTTCAGAGGAAGGCGGCATTGTGACACCCCCGTAGAGGGCTCTTGCTCCTTTCACTGAGCCAATTGAAAGGAGCTGATTATTCCTTGGGCTGGTTTGCACCCAAAATGGCAACAGTTTAATTCATAGAATGCATTGCTGCTCTTTTTAAATAGAAATAAATCCGTGGGTCTTTCAGTAAGTTTAAACCAAACTCACGCTTTAAAGGCAAAACAAAACAGATATAAAAACTTCAAACCCACCATGTAGAACTGTGTGTGGAGTTCTCACCAGTTCAGATAACCCACTGTTTCTTACTGACTCAGGTGAAATCACTGTTCAGCAGTGGATGGGACTGAGATTATTCAAACCCAATTTATTTTTTATTACCATTGTTACATTCATTCCTGGCCACTTGCACTGAAATCATTAAAGAGATCTGTAGGCTCATGTATTAGAAAAGAGAGGCAGAGTCGAGATTTTTGACTGCTAAAATCAAACTACTTTCCATGAAACCAGCCTGACAGGAACATGTAAATATGGTAGCTTAAGGTTTTTCTCAAAATATGGTTTAGAGGAAGTCTACCTTGCAAAATATTCTTCTATAATATTTTATCTATATGGCATGGCCATTTTGTGGAAAAAAACCCACCCCATTTGTCAATACAGTCTGGGGACCAATTGTGTTGGGAGCAGGTCTGCAGAAAAGAACCTGGGCTTCCAGTGGACAGCAAGATGAAGATAAGCCAGGAAGACGCAACAAAGACCAACCACATACTGGGCTGCAAGAGCAAGAATGTGGGAAGCAGGTGATGGGGAGTGATTATTCCCCTTTATCTGGCGTACATGAAGCCACATCTGGAACACTCTGCCCACTGTTGCAGTTCTCCATATGAGATATGACAACAAGCTCAAGAGGAGCACACGATGTCCAAGGAGAGGCTGAGGGAATTAGGTTTGTTCAGTTCTGGCAAAGAGGAGGCCAAAGGGGGATCTAACTGATGACTTCAGCTAGCTGTTGGGGGGCTGCAGAAACAAAAGAACCAGAGTCCTCTCAGCCGGGCACAGTGAAACAGTCACAGCATTTGCATCAAAGAAAATTCTGATTGGCCATAAAGAAAAGAACACTTCTTCTCACAAGGGTGGTTCAGCACTGGAACAGGTGTCCTGAGAGGCTGTGAAGTCTTCCTCTTTGGGGATGTTCACATGTTGCCTGGACAAGGCCATGAGCATCTTGATCTAGCTCTGGAGATAGCTGTGTTGGGGATGTTGCCTGGACAAGGCCATGGGCATCTTGATCTAGCTCTGGAGATAGCTGTGCTGGGAGCAGGGTGCAGGACTAGAGACCTCCATAGGTCCCCTCCAATCTAAGTCTTTCTTTGAGTCTGTCATTCTGTTCAGCCTTGGTCAGATGTCCAGTAAGGACAGGAGCAGAACTGTGTGTACCTGAGGAGCTTCACTGTCACAAACTGAAATATTTGTGGAGTTTTGGCTCCTCCGACGCATTAGCTGGGATTCTGTAGTGTCACAATTTTGCAATCAGGCAGAACTTAAATACCAAAATTGTATTTTAAGTGTTTTTACTCTTTTTTCAACCTGTTGTGTAACCTCTTGGAATTAAAGCTATGGCAGTAGACTCTATCCTCTTTACACTCTCAATTCACTTCCTGAACTTTCAACTTTTAAAACTTCTTTTTTTTCATTCAACTTTTTTCCCTATACTTTTTTGTTTTGTTTTGTTTTGTTTAAGATGCTGCAAACAATTCAGGGCACAGAATGTCCTTAAAGCATTTCCAAGAATGAATTCTGAACCTGGCTGGAATTTCTAGGTATGGTTGTATAATAATGAATAAAACAACATCCCTGAAGCCTCTCCCTGTGGCGTGTTGTCTCTGCAGCTGTAACAGGAGCAAAATCAAGGAATGATTTTATAATTCCACCTGGCAAATTGGACAGATTATAAGGGCAAGTAAATCTTTACAGTGAAGAGTCTGTTCTAGAGAAATGCTTTGCAAAGTAAGATTGCTCCCTCTAGCAAATTGTGTGAGAACTTCAGAACACCAACCGATAAAATCATATGTAGTTTCTCATTGTGTTTAAAATAAAATTCAGGGGTTTAGACGTCATTTTTTCATTTAATTTATATTTATTTTCTTCTCTAACCCAAACCAAAGGATGAAATTTGCTACCTCAGTAGCATCGCAAAAAAAAATAATTACAAGGAACTATTTTTGACAAGTCTATTCCAACTTTCTCACCTGAAGGTGGTCCTTTGCTGTTGCTGGGCTGAAGGTGAACCTAGGTGAGGTAGCACGTAGTAACCAATACCCCACAGTCAGCAGTGATATGCACTGATTTTTATATATATCTATATATATTTTTACCATAGTGCCCAGCCTTACACTGAAATAAGTAAAGCAAGTTGTTGTTTCAGTTTGTGTGTAGATAAGCTGTCATTTATTAACATGCAGCTCAACGCCTCCCCGCAAGGTTTCAACACACGCCTACGCGTTCCCTCCAAGAGATGGCTCACCGGAGCGGGGGGTGTTAGCTGGGGTGAGGTATGCAGCCCCGTGCCAGAACACACAGCAACCAGACAAACAACCAGCCAGGAGAGGATGAGACCACACATGCCAAAGTGACTCCATACTTCCTCCCCGAGCCCGCGCCTTTCAAGGTTTCCCAGCATTTTCCTCCCATCAGCTTGCAGCCAAGCTTGTAGGAGATCAACAAGAGCTGCTCGTTAACATCAGCGCTTGCACGTCCTGAGTCTGCAGCACGTTAGGGAGAGGTCCCTTCCTCCTTGCTGCAGAGTTCAGCCCTGCTCTCCTCCTCCATGCTCTCTCTCTGTGATCATTGGTGGTTTTTTTTTCATCACACGCCTGCAAGGCTTTGGGACTGGCCCGCCTGAGCCCACATTTGTTTAAAGAGTTTCTTGGAATCCAGCTACGGTTGATGAATCACATCGTATCAGTTTCTATCAGCGATTGCACCATACTTCAGAGGATGTTCCCCTCTGCCTTTAGAAAAAGGACCAGCTCTGGGCTTGCCTACCCACGCCCATGAGCTGCCAGCCTGCTCCAAAGAGGGAGAGACACACCATAAAGTTTCCCGGGAAGCGCTGCTGGGAATCGCAGCTTAAATCTGCAGCAATCGGGACAAAAATGGAAATGGCTGAGACACACACCAGGAAGCCCCGGGGAGAGGGATGGCCAGTCCCAGTAACAGCTGAGGAAATGGCCCTCCCAGCCCAGGCAGCCCTGACGTGACGGAGGGGTGCAAAACTTTTCGGCAGGCAAAACCAATGTTTGAGCAACATGAAGTAACTAGCCAGTGGCAAATGAGAATAAAGAGGGTAAGAAAGATTGCAGATCTCCTTTGCGTGCAAAAGCACGCCCATATTGATCCTCTAGGGGCGTCAGGCCGTTGTAGAAAGCAAAGGTTTTGGCTTGAGCAGCTTTGCTGATGTTCTTCTGCGGGTATGTTCTCAAGCAGAAGCCACTTTGTTATTCAGAAGCCGTATAGCGACTTATCTGATGAGAGAAACTGGAGAAAACTCTGCAGTTTTAAGGCAGATTGTTTGAATTGTCTTGGGTGATTAACGAAATATAAGATTCACTCTAATGAAAATACGACAGTGGCAATATGTGAAAATAAACGTAAAATTTAAGAAAAAGTGCATTTGTGACTGCGGTAAGGCCGATTACGATCAGTATGGCGTTTTGCCAGTGCCTGGAAACTGCAGCATCTTGAAAGAGGCTTTTAAACACGTGCTGGATCCCCATTCTGTAGTCACTAGGAGTCGGGAAATGCTGCTCCCACAGAGGCAAGACACTGACACAATTGCACGTAGCCTTTAGGAGAAGCGGTGTTTCCTTATTCTTGCAATGCTGAGAGCTTTCTGGGAACGGGGAACTGAAACTGGCCAATGTGGCAACAGCAGGGTGACTGGCATCAATTTGCCTTGGTCAGAAAAGGTATCACCCTGCTCTCCTTGAGTTTCTATTTGGCTTGATAAACGCTGGCTGGGAACTCCCTCTGCCAAAGATGCTGAATTGTAAACCAACCCAAAGAGAGTTTTGTCAAAAAAAGGGTAGGCAGCCTGGCAGCTGACTTCTCCTCATGGTTTGTTCAAGGTAGGGCGTTTCTTTCACCTCATTGTACTTACTCATGCTCTAACCCAGCCACAGGCATTGTCTTGCAATCTTTGCTAAGAAAATAGTTGCCTGTGTCAGTTAATACCACCATAAACGTGCGAGCTTTTCCTCGTTGGAAAAATATGAAGTTACTGAAAGGAAACTGGTTTAGAACTAGAGAAAGGACAAATCTAAAAAGGGAAATCATGAAAGAGAGGATGAAAATATTTAAGCTGAAAACAGCAAGTGAAAATGAAAAAGACAGACAAACTGAAAATTAAGCTACAGGTACTGGAAAAGATTAACTTGAGCTCCTGTAGGTAAGACAAGAAAGTTGGTGAAGGCAGTAAGGAAGGCTGACATCCTGAAGACAGGTCTATTTTCTTAGCTGATTGAGAACTTGCTTCATGATTATTCTGGGTTTTCAGCTTTCCTGGACATCTGCTTGTTTCCATAAAGTAATCAGTATAGATGCCCTTGGCCCTTCACAGCCCTTAGGGACATCATCTTCCATTAATTCTGAAAAATTTTAGGTTCCTGTTAGCTGCACTTTTTGACTCTTCATCTCGCCGTGTGATAGCCGGTCACGTTAGGTGTCACATTGTGACCGCTCCATTTCATCTACATCAGCAAAGTACTCAACAAAATAATCCCATGAACCTAAGATGGTAAGACTCGATGACACAACACGACATGGCCCTGTATTACTGGAAGGCAGAAGAAGCACAGAGTAGTCACGTATTAGTAATTAAAGACACACAAGAGTGAAAAAATGCCAGGGGAATAACAAGGACCATAGAAACATTGGAATGAGGAAGAGGAAGGTGGAGCTGGACCACTGCGAGACCAAGAGGTGAGAAAGTCCACCCCAGCCATGCGAAAGGAGTACATACATGACACCCGGCAATGTTAGTGGGGGCTGCAATTCCCTTCCTCTCTACTCCAGAAGTCTGTCCCAGTTGTTCAAAGTGCTGGCCAGAGGAGATATCTGGGAAGTGCAACTCTTAATGTTATTGGAAGTTAGTTTCAGGTTCATTTGGACAACTTTGTGGATGTCTCTGTGGATCTAATTAAAAGTTTGTTTTTTAACTGCCAGTTTATAAGCTGCAGCCAGAGGGACTCATCTGGAAAGGAATGGAGTAGCTGCATCTCTCATAGACCTTGAAGGAGCTCAGCAGTGCTCAGCCCCTCTTGGGACTGTGATCACAGCACCCTGGGCCCTCGCTGAGAACTGAGAACCATTGGTGTTGACATCTGAAGAATCATGTATTTATTGCTTCCTTTTGTTCCCTGTGCAATGGTAAATGAGGCATTGTCCCACCTGAGCTCTTCCTTAGGGTGGCAGTGGCTGAGACACTCCACCTGGGGACATCATTTGTTTTTGCTTAATTTGACCTGATGCAACTGCAGCTCCTGGGAGGGATGGGAGAAAAGCTCATGAAGTTTTCCACAGGAGACACCATCCCAAGCTGATGTTGCACACACTCTGTCCCCAATGTACCCAGGCTACCCCTCATTTCCTCCTCCTCCCATCTCATGTTTGGCCATCTAGGTTAACATTTTGCACCTATGTGACTTAGGAAGCTAAGACTTATTTTCAGGGTAGCTACTTAGGAAACTAAGACTTAGGGTAGCAAGGCAAGTTAAGTATTAGACCAACACGTTTTTCCAAAGAAGCTTATTGCAGAAAGTAAACTCTGACAACCAGCATCCCAACTGGAGCTTTTCTAGACAGAGGAACTGTGGTAGGCGGTCAACATATGTGTGGTCAGACAAAGCAGGTGGGCTGCAGAATCCATGCTAGCACTGAACTCCTGAGGTTGTTTCAAGCTATGTTTCAAGCAAATTAGGTGGAGAAGGTGAAAGAAAAATCTGTCAGTAATGGTAGACAGAACCTGCTCTGGAAACCATATATAGCTGCTTGTTGGACTGGATACCAAGGGAGCAGATGCTCAATTGAAAAGCCATCCAGCTCTTGACTTCAGCATTGTTTAGCATAATTTCTACTTGTTGTCTCACACAATGATGTACACATTTTCTGCTTCTATTATTTGGTTTCTTGTGTTCGCAACATCTCTATATACTCACGTAGCATAAGAGCAAAACCAAAATGTTACTGAGAATTCAGCAAACTCTCCTCAATACAAAGCCAAGCAGTGCAGCACCACTGCAGAATAAAGGGTGAGATGCAGTAAAATACTCCTAGTGCAGATGTCCATGAACATTATATCTCTCATTCACTACTTTCAGTTCACTGTGGATATGTCTTCAGAATAACAGAACAGTCAGTTCAAAGGGGCTGCAGATATGAAAGTTTATTAATGAGTTAAATGAAAGGAAAGTTGGGAATACATTTTGTTTCTGTTATCAGAAGGGCGTTGATGGAAACTGTTCTCTCTCTGCTGAAGATCTAGACAAATGAAGATCATCCTACAACAGCTCTTACAGTCTCAAAAGGTGAGTAGTCAACTGGAAAAGGTGATCCTAATTTGCACTCTAACAGATACAGCCATACCCACCAGCCTCACATGCTTGAATGCAACTTTAGTCATGATGAGGACGGGCACCCCTGGCTTTGAACGATATGAAATCACAGAAATCAGTTAAACACCAGCTGGAAATACCAGAGATGAAACTCTGTAAAGTTTGCATGTTATGAAAACCTGATTTTATTAGTTCTGGGCTTTGATGGGTAGAGTAGCCTTTTGGTGTCTGAAATTTAGAACAGGATTAATGTCACATAAGTTAGGTCCCAGAGATAGGAGTCTTGACGTGGCTCTCAACACTTCTGCTGGACACTAAAATCAGAAGATCGAGTTCATTGAAATTAAGTAATGCATATAATTGTATCTAACAATTAAACAATTTTTTTTTTCAAGATGCTCCAAACCAAGGCTTTAACTTTTACCCAGGATGGAGCAATAATACACATACTTTCTCAAGTCATTATTTCCCTGTCTGATTTTGGAAGTTCAGTGACTATCTCCAGAAGCACCATTGCTTCCTACAAGTTTTTCATTTAAGGAGCACTACCCATTTTGTGTCAGGCTCTGAGGACTGTGGAGCAATGGAAATTCTGCATAGTGGATAGAATACAAGATGCAAATTATGGCTCTGCTCATCCAATTAGCTACACATGCTGTGGAAAGTAAAAAGGACAGAAAGCCACCCTGAAAACGAACAGTGAAGTCACTGGAAATAGGGATTTGTAAAAGTCTCTCAACTAGTCAGGCCCTAGTCAAAACAAGAGTGGTAAAACTGAGAGCAGACCAAGCCTGAGCACTGCTACTTATTTCATGGAGCGTTTCTTTAAAGGAGAAAACCTGGGTAAAAATGTGAGTTTTGAAAACTCCATTGCAGAGGAAGGTGAATAGAATAGTGTGCTGACATCCAGGCAGATAAATAGAGGAACCTTTTTTTTCCGATACACTGGAGAAAAAAATACCCAAAGTCTGAACATTTGGATAATAAGCCACAAGTATCAATCTTTCCCTGTAGTCAATTGAGTCTGCGAGGTTTGATGTGTCGGCAGCATTGGGCAGGCATTCACATCTCTACCCAGAAACAATCTCCTCTGCTGGGCTGAAATTTTTTGAGATTCACCTCAGTCTAGGAACAGCCTTGAAAGAGTCTGTTACTTAAAACTGTAAACACAAGGTTTTTCTCTCCAATAAGCATAATGAGAATGAGAACAATAGAACTGATAAGTGACTCTGCCACCACAGATTTTATACGATATGTAGGATGTTCTTGATGTCACAGCTTTGCAGTGTTGGAATTAGCATTGCATTTAAGATGGAAGACTTGGGCTGTTGATACTTGTTTTATGTGAGTCCTAGTAGTGTTACGTGTAGGTGTTGTTGAAGGCACCTTGTCTGTGGCAGCCTGTGCAGTTGGGCTGTGCCACAGTGTCCTTTGTGTGCGTGTCTCTGGGTTACACGCTACTGACTGAACCTGCAATCTGGGGGCCACCGCTGTGTTTTTACCCTGATCTTCTCCTACGATGGGAGGGACTTCATTCCTCTGGTCCCCGTCTTGAATTTCAAGGGCTTGAGAGATGTGGGAAGAGAGAACTGAATCAAAAAAATTGTGGAGTATTTCAGCCTACTCCATGTCAGTTGTCACCAGTTCTCCTGTCTTATTTATCGGGGGTGAGGGGTGGACGTTTTCTTTAATCATCCTTTTTTGGCCAATGTACCTGTCAAAGCCCTTATTATTCTTTCCAAATTCAGCTTCAGCTGGGCCTTGGCTTTCCTGAGCTCATCCCCTTGTGTTTGGGGCATAATTACATGAGTTAAGAACATGAAAAAAAACTCCCTCAAGCCCTGCTTAGCATAGGTGTACCTCACCCAGGGAAGGTGTCTGTCTCCCTGAGTTGCTGAGGGAGATATTTTTGCAATACTCTTCTTACCATACTCTGTACGTCTCCTAGGGGGAAAGAGCTACATCCACCCAGCCTTTAGTAGTGTAGGGAACTCATTAGCAAAAACAATGCAGTGCTGTGGTATGGAAAACCCTCACACAAAATCAGTGTTTACACATGGTCTTCCGCTGACTGCGCTAACCATAATCTCAGTACGTGTCACTCCACAATCGTACCCTTCTGGTGTTTGCACAAGTCTTCATCCTCTCATAATAATTATAATTGCCCTGACACAAGCTGTGATTTGGAAGGTTTGGACTGGACATTAAGAAAAACTTTTTCACTAGGAGTCAGTGCAGCTGTGGACCGGGTACTTGGTAGTGGAGACTTCTTAATCCATCACTATTTTCAACACTTGACTAGATAAAGTCCCAGTGTGATGTGGTGGGGAGGACAGTTCTGAACAATGCTCCACTGATTTGATGACACAAAAATCCATGAACAACTGATGATAAATTACAAATGAATTCTTAGCTGTGCTTACAGCTCCAGCTTCTCACTCAGAGGGTATCTTAATGTGCTTCTCTTTCCAGCTGCTGCTGTTGACTGAGAGCTGTTTCCATCACCAATCCTTTTTATTCTTGTCATATTAATTCACCATTAGGTGATAACTTCATCCAATGGTATATTGAAGGTCATACCATGTCATCTTTGCTTAACATCAATCCTTGACACCTTGTTAATCAAAATGATGGTACAAAAGAGTCCTTCAGAAATTCTGGGCAAGTATAGCAGAGCTTTCTTCAGATGCTGCAAGGGTGGATGAAGTGAAAATACTGATAAAGAGCCAACCATCCTCTCTTCTCCCCATCCTTTTTTGGCTGTCCAGGAACACAGCAAAAAAAAACCCAAAACCATAGAGCCAGAAAGTGCTATTACTTATTTTTTTAGGAAGCAGATATTTAGGCTATAGTCACCTCAATCATCTGATACTGGCGACTGCAGTCTGCAGTTAGTAGTCCAGCAAAGGATTAATTGCATCGACTATGAAAATAAGGGTATTCCTGAAGTGTTTGGTTTACATTTTAACTTCTCTAACAAGCACTATGAGAGAGCAGTGAGAAGAAGTTTCTTGCGTTAAGTCTTTCTCTAAAATCCTCTTGCCGCTGGCCCCAGGGCCAAAGGCACAAGGCTGTTGCACACGGTGGCAACCAGTTCCTGGGGTCACACTGGCCCAAGCTTCATTGCCCACCTCTTTCCATCCACTCAGGGCCATCACAGCAAAGTTATTCCTCCCCTCACCCAAATGAAAGCCAAGCTTTGTTACTAACAGTGACACAGCCCACCCCCCGCCCCCCCCAAAAAAAAACCATAGAAAGGAGGCCCATTTCGGGTCGGCTTCGCTGCAGCCCCATCCTGTCTCTCTCCAGAGGGTGGCAGCAGAGGTCAAGCAACCCTGAAGGACCTTGTGTCCTACGTACCTTCTACCAGCTGCAGATCGGTTTTCTTAAAGTTCTCTTCTTTCAAGGTGAGATATTTCTGGAGTAAAATGAGAATAGTATGTGTATAAAATAAACATGTCTATATGTCCATATGTGATCATACATACCTATATGTATAGTAATAGATGTAGGTGGTACCATTGCAGATGATAGTAAAAAGCACCGGTATCGTTGTCTTAAAAACAGAAAGGAAGGTCACGGTGTAAACCCCAGAAAGAAGGTGTAAACAGAGACCTATTAATGTTGTGTAAAAACAGATTAGAAGTCAAGTTTTTAAAGTAGAAGCATGGGAAAACAAATAGCTTTGCAGACATTTTAATTTACAGTAATTTTCAAATATTGTAAATAATGCTTTGTTCTGTTTGTTTTGAAATTAAATAATTTGATTTCATACAGCTGACAAGCAACACTATTATTGTGCTAAGCATGACTCCAAACATGTTCCCCGTTCATTCTGAATACTTCATATAAAATTTCTTTTTAATATTTTTCCTGTATCAACTGTTTCCATTTCCGTCCATGGAACATGAAAGCAGAGCTTATCCTGCCACAGCATATTTTCTGTCTTTTTAAATTCCTGAGCCACAGATCTTGCTTCTCCTCATTTCCCCTCATCTCCTCCTTTATTTTCTTCTATCCACAGGTACAAATTATCTCCTGCATCAAGTTATTGGTTCTCCCAAATGCCAGATTTTGCTTTCAACACAAAGAGCTGTTAACTGAAGAATCTTCTTTAAAGATCTCATGATCATACGATTCAAATTGATCCTAACAGAGAGGTCTCGAAGCAAAGTATATCTTCTGTAGTCACACAAGTGGCAGTACCTTAGGTGTGCTGCTGAGAACTCAGGCTGTACGTGACCGCTGTAATCTGTGATTGTGAAACAAGCACACTCTCCTGTGAATGCAAATGGTGCTGACCCAGAAAACTGCTGGATGTGGTGAAGAACCTACAATGAACACCGAGGGAAAACAGCTTACTGAGGTGTGATGAGTGTCATAGCTTTATCACGCACTTTGAGTCATTGTGGGCCTCTTCTTTGCAGAAAGCAGCATCCCATAAACTCTGCTGGAATTTATTCTGTAGTACGGCTACTCAGGACTCAGCCCATCCTCTGACTGGTTACCGTCTTTCAAGGGGCTTTGGCTTCACTCACTTCTGCTCTGGTGTAGCTGACCAAATACCAAGCACCAGATGGATCATCTAATGAATCACTGAATTGAATTAACCTTACAGTTAATTCCAGAATTAGGTATGCAAACATTGTTTTTCTTTGGCCTTCATGGAAGAGCATCTTGCATGTTGAAACTCTAAAGATCTAGATGAGATCTATATCTACAGATACTAGATGAGTTCCCCTTTTCTTGCAGTTTTTCTATGTTCTTCTACTTCTTCCATGTCAAAAGCAATAAAAGTACATCCTGAAAAAACAGTTTCACACACACGCACACACAAAAAAAGAATTAGCAACAAAAAAACCAAAACACCTGACTGAGGAGGTAGAAATTGCAGGGAGAAATTAATTGCTGAGTGCTAGGACAGAGCAAAGAAGCTCATTAGATCCACCTGAGTTGATGTCAGCAGCTGACTGACACGGGTGAATAGCAGGGATCGACCAGGGACATGGATTGGAACCTGGGCGTAGAGGAACCTGATGAAATTCAACAAGGGCAGTGTCGGGTGCTGCACCTAGGAAATAATAACCCCATGCATCAGTACAGGTTAGGAGCTGACCTGCTGGAAAGCAGCTCTGCAGAGAGGGACCTGGGAGTCCTGGTGGACAACTTGACCATGACCAGCAATGTGCCCTTGTGGCCAAGAAGGCCAATGGTATCCTGGGGTGGCCTGGCCTGAGGGTGGCCAGCGGGTCGAGGGAGGTCATCCTCCTCCTCTACTCTTCCCTGGTGAGACCACATCTGGAGTACTGTGTCCAGTTCTGAGCTCCCCAGCTCAAGAAAAACAAGGAACTACTGGACAGAGTCCAGCAGAGGGCTATGAAGATGATTAGGGGAATTAAGCACCTCTCTTATGAGGAAAGGCTGACAGACCTGGGTCTTTTAGCCTGGAGAAGAGAAGACTGAGAGGGGATCTCATCAATGCTTATAAATATCTAAAGGGTGGATGTTAAGAGGATGGGGCCAGACTCTTCTCAGTGAAGAAGGTGCCCAGCAACAGGACAAGGGACATCAGGCACAAACTGGAACACGGGAAATTCTGTTTCAACATGAGGAAAAACTTCTTACTTTGAGATTGACAGAGCATCAGAACAGGCTGCCCAGAAACGTTGTGGAGTCTCCTTCTCTGGAGATACTCAAAACCTGCCCAGATGTATTCCTTTCCAGCCTGCTCCAGGTGAACCTGCTTTGGCAGCGGGGTTGCACTAGATGATCTCCAAAGATCCCTTCCAACCCTTACCATTCTGTGATTCTGTGATTCTGTGATTCTGTGATCATCTTTATTTATAGCAAGATTGCTGAGGAATAATATGGGACAGGAAATATTAGAATATGCAAATCTTAGGTCTTAAGTAATGAGCTTGAATGATCCTCATAGCCAGGAAGATCATGGAACCATAGGATACATCATCAGACTGGAAGTGACTCTGGATGCCATCAGGTTGAATGTGCTGCTCAAAACAGGGACAGCTATGAGGTCAAATACATTGCTCAGGGCTTTATCCAGTCAGGTCTCGAAAACCCCATGAATATGGAGACTACCCAACTTCTCTGGGTACTGTGATCTAAACTTTTACTGACCTCATAGTGAAAAAGTTTCCCATTATATCAGTTGGAAAAATCTCTTGTTTGTGTTTATGTCTGTCACTTTATCATCCACCTACCATGTGCCACTCTGAAAAGCCTGGCTCCATCTTCTCAATAACATCCTTGTAGGTACTGAAAAGCTGCTGTTAGGTCCCACTAAATCGTTTTCTCCAAGGTGAACAAGCCCAGTTCCCCAGCTTCTCCTCACAGGGCAAGTGCTGCATTTCCTTGACCTTCTCTGTGGCCCTCTAGTGAGCTCACCCCAGTTTATAGACATCTTTTTGTACTAGGTGACTGAAAACTGGATGAGGTGTTCTAGATGCTGTCTAAGAAGCACTGAGTAGAGGGGGATAGTAATTTCCCTCAATCTACTGGATACCTTCTGTTAATAAAGCCCAGAATGCTGTTAGCTGCCTTTGCTGCCAGGGAAGACTCCTGGTTCATGGTCACCTTGCTGCCTACAAGGGCCATCAGGTCTTTTTCTGCAGAGCTGCTTCCCAGGTAGTCAGTCCCCAGCACCGATAAACACAAGCTAGTACCTGAAATGGAAATGAAAAAAATTTTGGGAAGGAGTTTTCAGGAAGCTAGAGAATAGAGAGATTGTACAAGTGCTGGTCATAAAGCTTGGGAGGGGAGAAAGCAGTGTTGAGGAGAAAGGTTTTGATGCCATGAAAGACGAAATCAGGACTCAATAGTTGGGATGACTATTAAGCAGGCATCCTTTATTGCAGCACCTGCGACATTTCCTTTGAGCTTCTACAATGAAGTATTACATATTCATAAATGGCATATACATATTTATAACCTTTCCCCGGGCTTTATTACAATGAGTCTCCACCTTCAACTCCTCCCAGCTGCACACGTGCAGTGCTTCCTGGTGGTCGTGGGCAGGGGTCTCGGGGATGAAGGCTGTTTGTCTTCCTCGCTGTGTACTTCTCACCTTTCGGTGATGATGATCGCTTTCTCAAGACAGCCGGGTTCCTTCTTTGAATCCCTTATCTCCCAGCGAGGTCGACATGACTGTTTTACTGCTTCAGCACATCCTTTCTTACGGAAGCATCCCGCCAGTAATTCATTACCATATGCTATCTCCCTCTTGGAGCCCCGAATTTGTCAGAGATAAGATAACATTGTGCTGGCCTCATTATTGCTACCTACACGCCTCTGTAGGTAGCTTCCTGTCTTGTTACTTATCGAACCTCTGCAGGGGGGTAGGTCCCTGTTTGTGGTCAGCCAAGTTGTATTTGCTAACTCAGGCAAGCAAACCTTCAAGCCATACCTAGCTTTATTCTTTAATTCAGTTTGTTGCCGTAGAACGGTGTTAGAGGCAGCAAGCCTCACTGCAGGTCACACAGCTTCTGCTGGGCATCGCAGCCACAGGCAGAGCCATCCTCTCCTGGGCAAAGGGTTACTGGAAGAGAAGAAGGGCAACCAGGTGGCCAAGCAGTTGCCTCTTCAGGGCGAGGGACTGTAAGATGGTCACAGGTATTTGGGAATTAATTACAGCGTGTTACTTTATTTATCTACCATTCTGGACTTCTCTTTTACAGTTCACTAAGCCACGTGCTTCGTGACTGCCAGCAGAAGAAATTAGGCGCTTGACTACCAGAAAGCTTTGTTCGTTTTCCCCAACTTTCCAGATAAGGTCTTGTGCTCATAGTAGCCCCTTCAAAATCTCACCTGGACCTTGGTGGTCTTGGCAGAAGGGTTACGTTTACAAGTGGCATGGGAAGAAAATAAAACACGTAAAAAAGCTGATGTAGATTATAGGAAACAGCTGAATCTATGCATAACAAGCCAATCAAACAGGTATTTGCAGCCTTTATTATTATTATGATTAATTATTATTATTATTATTTAAAGATATGTGACTGCCTCCTGGTTTTATCCAGTAGGTATAAATACAATGAGTAATTATGCAGAATAAATGCATGTGGCAGAAATCTCTGTCTCCCTCCCTCTGCCCTGCCCTCCTTCACTAAAGGTCTTCAATACCTGCTTAGACACAGCAGGTGAGAGCAGCTAAAGAGTCTTTTGCAAGTAAACTAAACCTTTCTGAAGTTAAATATAGCCAGTTTCTGATATCCCCAAAGAAAAATAAATCCCTTTAACTGGGTTTTGCCAGATGAATAGCAGGGAACTCATGTGGCCATTTATATCTTCTACTTAAAAGAAGGAGAGATAAGCCCAAACCATCAATTTAAGAGCAGTTTCTACTCCCATTAAAAGCCAAAAGATCAACTGGATGCTTATAGGTTACAGGCTAAAATGCTACATCACAAGAAGTTTCATGTTATAGTGTCAGAAACCAGGAAATAACATCAACAAAGGTGTTCTTGCATCTTCATTTATTTCCATTGTACACACGAAACCATTCCATAATCTTCAGTTCCTTCCTTACTTGTTTGGGTTATTTTTCCCCACCGTGCTTCACTACATTCAGGTGCTGTCTACTCTAAGCCTAATAAGCAGCTATGAAAGCATTATTCTTTTGTCCTTTAATACCACAACCATAAGCCATCAGCTTTAGCTGTAACAATGCTAAAGCTTTGCTATAGAAATACTTGGGTCTACACAGCCCTACTACACCTTAGTATAAAGTAGATTTCCTCCTCGGTCACCCATAGATAGCATGATAATTAAATGCTCATTTTTCTGGTAGCTGGCAGTTTATAGACTGTTTTTATTGATACACAGAAGTTCTAGGTGCATTACTAGCTTGTTGCAATGGGACTACTGTAGGTATGAAAAGAGTAATACAGAACTAAGATAACCTCACCTGAAACCAGGGCAAAGTTCACTGTATTGTTATACATCCTAGAAAGTTCACTATATTGCTTATGCATCCTAGAATCATAGAATCACAGAATAGTTTGGGCTGGAAGGGCACTTTAATGATCATCTCATTCCAACTTCCTTGACATGGACCTTCCACCAGACCAGGTTACTCAGAGCCCCATCCCATCTAACCCTGAACACCTCCATGGACGGGGCATCCACAACTTCTCTGGGCAACCTGTTCCAGTGCCTCACCACCCTCATGATGAAAAATGTCCTCCATATTGATATCAAAACCTCTATGATTGTAACTCTGTAAATCGTTTGAGTAAAAGATTCTTGACAAGACAATGGTATAGAAGGAACAAATGGACCTAAAACCAGGTAGGAGAAACTTCAGTGGGCTGATTGCCCAATACATGTGGCTATACCACATGAAATGTGCCCTTTAGGTGAACTTGACCAATTATAATATGAAATCCGCTCCTCTAGAAGTTAGCATACTTGCCTCCACTAGAAGACCCTTGACCACTGAGCCAATGCAGTGAAATTAAGAGACACTGTACCTTTAATTGAAGACAAGGACATTTTGCACCAATCAGCTTCAAGACCAGGAATTGTGAACACCAGCAAAGGGTTGATAAACAATGAGTATGTTAATTATGATAATTTACAATGTATAAATGAGTGACTGTTTCAATGCTGGGTGTGCTAGCTTTGTGGAAATAACCCCTAATACTCATTTCTGCGCAGAACTGCTACTAAATAAATAATCATTTGGCTCTTGCATGCAAGATAAACAAGTGTCGGGACAAAAATTTGTTCCATCTAAATCTACCCTCTTTCAGTTTAAAAGGCCCTAGTAAAAAATATCTCTCCATCTTTCTTATAAGCTCCCTTTACATATTGAACGGCCTCAGTAGGGTGTCCCCAGAGCTTTTTCAGGCTGAACAACCCCAACTCTCTCAGTTTTTCTTCATAGAAGAAGTGTCCCATGCCTCTGGTCATTTTTGTGGCCCTCCTCTGGACCCACTCTAAGAACTTCATGTCTCTCTTGTACTGGGAACTCCAGAGCTGGATGTAGTACTCTAGGTGGGGTCTCACAAGAGCAGAGTAGAGGGGCAAAATCGCCTCCCTCAACCTGCTGACTACACTCCTCTTTATGCAGCCCAGGATACAGTTGGCTTTCTGGGTTGCAAGCACGCCTTTGCTATCTCATGTCCAGCTTTTCATCCGCCAGTCCCCCCAAGTTCTTCATCACAGGTCTGCTCTCAATCCATTCAGTACCCGGTCTGTACTGATCTTGGGGGTTGCCCTGACCCTCAGGTGCAGGACCTTGCACTTGGCCTTGTTGAACTTCATGAGGTTCACAGAAGCCCGCTCCTGAAGCCTGTCAAGCTCCCTCTGGATGGTCCCTTTCCTCCAGCAAGTCAACAGCACCACCCAGCTTAGTGTCAACTGTAGACTTTCTGAGAGTGCACTCAATCCCACTAAGTTATTGATGAATATATTAAATAATATCGGTCCCAGTATGGATGCTTGAGGGACACCACTCATTACTGGTTTACATGGATCCTATTAAGGCCGTCACGTATTCACTGTGTGTGGCAACAAAAGAGAATGTCAGTAGCATAGCACTAATGTTGTAAAAGAAGGTGTTCCCTCAAGGAAGAAGAGATTTGTCAAGATTTATTACCTTTTACCGGATAACTGCACTTAAACAGTGATCTGTTTACTTAAGGTGATTCAGCCAGTAGGTGTATTAGCAATTAAAAATATTAAACTAGTTCCTGCTTGTTACTTCTTTCTGTAGAAAAGTATGGCTATGCAAATTTAGCCAAGATACTCTCATCTCTGTCCTCCACGGTCGTCTTGGTCTCCTAAAGCAACAGCTCCCACTCTGATACCTCAACATTCAGCACTTATCCGCAGGCAACAGTGAATTTCCAGTGTATTCCTGTCACTCATACCTCCTGAAAGATGGTGCTGTTGATGGTTGCAAGGCTGTGAGTCCATCTTGTACATTGTGGGCATTTCTGTGAGCAGACATGCTGCCAGCTGTAGTTCTGCTGCCAGTAGTGTTCCCAGCTACTGTTCATCAGCCTTTCATCTGCTCTGTCTGCTTGCTGGTCACTAACTCTGTTGGCATCTCCTGCCACTGGTTCCTGAGTGACCATAGGAGGAGAGCAGACAAGGAGACACCCGCCTTGCTATCATAGAATCATAGAATCATTCAGGTTAGAAGAGACCCTTGGGTCAATACACCAGAGGGATGGGATGTCATCCAAAAGGACCTGGACAGGCTGGAGAGGTGGGCCCAGGTGAACCTCATGAGGTTCAACAAGAGCAAATGCAAGGTTCTGCACCTGGGCCGGAACAATCCTCACCATCAGTACAGACTAGGGGGTGAGGTATTGGAAAGCAGCTCTGAGGAAAGGGACTTGGGGGTGCTGGTGGATGAGAAGCTGGACATGAGCAGGCAGTGTGCAGTTGCAGCCCAGAAGGCCAATCCCATCCTGGGCTGCATCAAAAGATGCATTGCCAGCAGGTCCAGAGAGATGATTCTTCCACTTTGCTCTGGTGAGACCTCACCTGGAGTATTGTGTGCAGGTCTGGAGCCCTCAATATAAGAAGGACATGGACCTGATGGAGCGGGTCCAGAGGAGGGCCAGAAGGATGATCAGGGGGATGGAGCACCTCTGCTACGAGGACAGGCTGAGGGAGCTGGGGTTGTTCAGCCTGGAGAAGAGGAGGCTCCGGGGAGACCTAATAGCAGCCTTCCAGTACCTGAAGGGAGCCTACAGGAAGGCTGGGGAGAGCCTGTTTAGAAAGGCCTGCAGTGACAGGACGAGGGG